>NW_017212623.1:0-16402 GCF_001704415.2 Capra hircus
AAAAACTTCTCATTTAGTCCTTGAGTTAAACAGAAAACTCAGCAATCAATGAATGTAAAACAGTATGGCTGTGATGGAAGACAGTATAGCAGTTCCTCAAAAAAGTAAACATACAATCAGCATCTAGTACAGCAAGACCACTTTTGCGGATGTACTCAAAAGAACTGAACACACAAACTTGATCTTTTTGCACACCTATGTGCAAATGTTCACAATAGCCAAAGGTGGAAATAATCCAAAAATCCACTGACAGATGAATGGATACAAACAATGTTGTATAGTCCTATAATGGAATGTTATTCAGCCTTAAAAAGAAATTAAATTCTGGCACTGGCTTCAACATAGATGAACCTTGAAGACATTGTGCTACATGACATAAGCTAGACACAAAAGGTCAAACATTGTGTGATTCCACTTATACACAGCACCGAAAGTAGTTAAATTCAGAGAGAGAAGTAGAATGGTGAGGGATGAGGGGAGGGAAGTTCTGAACAATGTGATAGTTGATGTGAATAAACAGTGTACTTAAAAAGAGTTAAGATAGTAAATGTTTTATTGTGTATATTTTGCCACAATTTAAAAAATCAATGATCAAAAGCCAAAAGTAATTTTACCAAAGCTGTGAAAATGTGAATAAATGACAAGTCATTTTACATACGATTTCTCCTGAAAGATCATTCCAAGTTCAGCTGAAAAGCACTAAAATGCTGAATGGGGCATTTTAGGAAGCTGCAGATGTGCAGCCTTAGAGAGCTCCTAGACATGTGTTCCAGCCTGGAATCCATGGTGCAGACAAATTATGACTCTGAGCTTAGCAGCCATTCCATTTCTAACACCCACCCTGATTTCTTCCCAGGACCAGGGATTGGAAGTTGAATAAGAACCACAAACATTCAGAATTGCTCTGTAGCCCCAGATTTGCTGGTGCTAAGGAATCAGCCCATCTGTAACCTGCAAAAAAAGTGTATTATTCTTGCACTTCAGCAGGATTCTAGATGCAAGGCTGGCGCTAGTGCTAAGTCACAACCCTGTGGACTGTAGCCCACCAGGCTCCTCTGTCCATGGGACTCTCCAGGAAAGAATACTGTAGTGAGCTGCCATTTCCTTCCCCAGGGGATCTTCCTGACTCAGGAATTGAACCCAGGTCTCCTTCATTGCAGGCAGATTCTTTAACATCTGAGCTACCTGGGATGCCCTAGATGTAAGGCTAGGCACAAGGAAATTTGTCTTTCCCACATTTCTTGAATTTCAGATTTAGTCTATGGTTTAACCTCTAAAATTCCTGACTTCATACAGGGACAGTTCTTTCAGGCATAATCAAGCCAGCAAATGAACACCTTTGGGAGAAATTTACATTCACACAAGCATACATGCCAGGTCAGATCAGATTTCCCAAAGGTTATGTTCCAAAGTGTTAGTTGGAAATAAGAAAAACAAGTGGACTATGGCTCACCTGTACAGCAAAGAGTAAGCTTTGACTGAACTATCAGCTCACACCTAACTTAAGGCTTTCACATTATAGTTCTGGTGAGTTCCGTGAATATTTCATGGGAGCTAAGCATGATCTAGGAAGACAAACATCATTTGCGGGGAAATCTAAGTATTTGTCTGCTAAATGGTGGACTGCAAAAGAGACTAGGGCTTCCCTGGTGGCTCAGTGGTTAAAAATCTACCTTTCCTGGAGGAGGAAATGGCAATGCACTCTTATATTCTTGCCTGGGAAAGTCCGTAGACAGGGGAGCCTGGCGGGCTACAGTTCATGGGGCTACAGAGCACAACTTAGCGACTGAGCAAGCACACATGTACACAGGATGACGATGGAGGACAAGGAAGACCCCTGACTAGAGTGTACGGGCACCGCTGCCATTTCCGCATCACCCAAGAGGAAACCTGCTCCGTGTGCAATAGCCAAACACAGACCGTGAGATGTCAGGACCCTGGATTCACACAGCCCCAACATTAATAAGACTCTGCTCAAGGAAAGAAGAGAAGACACTTTACATTTGCAAAAAAAAAAAAAAAACATTCCTAAGAAACAGAAGCTCTAGATAAGTAGCAACCAGGCAAAAGAAGCAATAACTTTGATTTAAATTGTTTGGTTTAGTTTCCAATAAGGATTTTTTAAATAAAAATTATATATATTTAAGGTGCACAACATGATGTTTTGTTAAAAATACACATTGGGAAATGATTTCTGTAGTAAAACCAATTAATATATTCATCATCTCATGTAGTTATCATTTTGTGTATGTGAGATGAGCTCACTCTCAGCAACTTACAAGTATACGATAGAGTCAAGTAAGGATTTGAAAAAAAGCAAACAACCCAGAGCAACAAGATACACAGGAACAAGCTTATACAGAGTCTTTAGCTCCTGACATAGTGTATCTGTGGCAATTTCTATGTAAAGACACCTGAAATCCTTCCTCTTTTTATATTAGCTAAGACCAGGATAAACTATGAAATAATTTTATGGTATTTCTCAATAGAAAGTCACTGAACACATCAAATCAGGTCTTATTAAAACTGATATAATGCATGCTAAAGACAAAAAGGAAATATTTAATTATGAAAATAATTTGAATGAACCGCCACAAATTCTCTCCAAAATTGCCAAGGACAATGGAAAATTTCAAGTTTTAACCCAAATATCCAACTATTTTCTTTAATACCATTAAAACAATCATAATTATATAATATAGTGAGTGAGTCTGTATATGGCCTAGATTCTATTTATATTTTTCTTTAGTTAACACAATGTTACTGAATATGAGTAAATGGGCCAGATAAAAACATAATCATTCCCTTTCTCAAACACATTCTGTTTTCCTAGATTTAATTTTATAAATTAAATTTCTTATTTTAATCCAATCACTGAAGTTCACTTTCAAATACAACTTTGATATAAATGAAGGTTTTAATGAACAACAACAACAAAATTTCCATCAATACTACTTTGGCATGAAAACACTGAAAATCAATGTGCTATTTTTGGTACATATTTTTTAACTAGATTTTGTTACAAATTTAGTAGATATTGTGTAACAGCCTATGACTAAAAGTCATCAAAGGCAGTCTTGACCTGATCTCAATAGAAAATTTTTTATCATACATTTGTAAAGTTTGCTTAAAGGACAACAGACTTGGCTTGATGCAAATAAGCTTCTCTGTTTCTGTTCAGTCACTCAGTCATGTCCAACTCTTTGCTGCCCAATGGACTGTAGTCTGCCAGGCTCTAGGGAATTCTCCTGGCAAGAATATTGGAGTGGGTTGCCCTTTTCTCCTCCAGGGAATCTTCAAGACCCAGGGACTGAACCTGTGTCTCCTGCATTGGCAGGCGGATTCTTTAACACTGAACCATCATCTGGAAGCCCTAGCAAAGTATAAATGATCCCAGTTACAAAATTTTTAACTTACAGAGAACTTTCCCAAAATATTTCTGATGCTCCAGGGGAGGAACATACCGTAGTACCGAGTGGCACTCACCTTGCGGTAGACCATATGGCACACGGCTACCCTCAGCCGCATCCCCACGCGCTGCATGTGGTAGAAGCACAAGTGGTGCAGAACGGCCCACACGAGCACGCAGGCGCTCAGCCCTGCCGCGCAGCCGTAGGCTTCGTGCAAAGCGGCAGAATCGCTGGGATCGTAGTTTTCAACATAACTAACCATTTTCCCCAAAAATATGGGTTGAACTACTCTGGTGCCTTCCTAAAAGAAAAGAAAAGAAAAGTCTTAATTAGAAATGTCAGTTTTTCTTTACACAAGATTTACTTTTTTAGCATTAGCATGCTAAAAATACATTTTGACAAAATGCTACATTCGTGGCTAATTTAAAAGAAAAATATGCAGATTCACCATCTCCTATAAGACAAGTAGACAACAGTTTTAACCTTAAGGCAAAATTTTACATGCAAAAATAGTAAAGCCTTGCTGCTGCTGCTGCTGGAGTCGCTTCAGTCGTGTCCGACTCTGTGCGACCCCAGAGACGGTAGCCCACCAGTCTCCGCCGCCCTTGCGATTCTCCAGGCAAGAACACTGGAGTGGGTTGCCATTTCCTTCTCCAACGCATGGAAGTGAAACGTGGAAGTGAAGTCGCTCAGTTGTGTTCGACTCTTTGCGACCCCGTGGACAGCAGCCCACCAGGCTCCTCCGTCCATGTGATTTGCCAGGCAAGGGTACTGGAGTGGGTATCATGCTTAGTGTAATGTGAATGCTCAGTAAATACCACAACCAGGCTCAATACCAACTGAGCCTTAAGATGAATAAGGAAAAAGGTGGCAGAAGAAGAGTAAGAAATCTGCTTCCATATGAAGAGGCCTGCTGGCACCTTGCCCATCCCCTGTATTCTTGATGTCCCAGCCCAATAGAAAGTCAGCCTGTCCACATATGGGAGACACGCTTTTATTACCTTCTTTGTGACTATGAACTGAGACACTGGTACAAACACATCCACTCTTTTCCATCCCAAACTCCACATGTCTGTAGGTCAAGGGAATGGAAACCAGCTTCAGCTGGAATACCACAAAGAAACCAGGCTTGGCAGCTCTACAGGCTCTCAGCTCCCTGAGAGCACTGCCTCAATATGTCTCTACCCCCTAGAAGTCGGAATGTTCCTTGGAGTGAAAAATTAAATATGGTGGAGGTCAAGCTAAAAAATCCTAACTTCCATGGTTCTCCATCCACCATCCACTGCAGTTGGTGGTTGGGAAGAAATGTTCCCAATCATCTCTTCCCCAAGGCTAAACCAATTGACTCAGAGTGCACTGAGGCTTCCACTCTAAGTAAGACTTAGGGAAAGCAAGCTTCTTTCCCGAAAGAAAAAGGCAAAGAAACAGCAACACCTACCCACCCTGCCAAACAGCCACTTTGCCCCCACAACTTACTCCCTCCCTCTAGTCACTCCTTGAAGGTCGCTTTCTCCCCAGGTCCCCTTCTTTCTCCACCATCAAAGAAAACCAAACACTCAATGAATCCAAGTCACCAAAAGTAAACACCTTGACCCTCAACATCATTTCCTCCACAGACTTCTCAAAAGACAAAATGTTAAAAGTTTGGAAGTCTTTGAGGAACAGGGCTCTTCCTTTCTCGGCCATCCAGCATTACTAACACGGACAGGGGAAGCTTGGCTGACCTGACAGGTGTGCTTTGCCAGCTCTTTTCTGTCTGAGGCTGAGGAACCCACACATAAGAGCAGGGAAGGAGAATCCATAACACCAAACACCAAAAAAACTAAGCATTTCCTGCTCAGACAACTAGTGTCTGATCAGGATATTTATCAAAAGATGTCCCCATCCCTCATATGGGGGTCTCATTAAACCTTAGCATTCCTGTCTTATTCTACACAAATGGACACACACACATTCACAGGCTGCACCAACTGCCTCTCCCTCCATGAAGTCATGGAAATTTTCATCTACTACAGAGGATAAAGGGAACACTATTTAGTTGAAGAAGTATAAGTAAGATGATCAGACTGGAGTAAAATGATCAGTTCTGATACATTTCCACCGTGTACTGTCACCCATCCCAAGAGGCATAGAGAGCTCATGGAAGAGTCCCTCATAAAATGGATTGTCAAACACACTGTTTATAGTTTCCTGAGATGGAAATGTGGAGGCCACACAGAGAAGCGAGAGCATCAAACCATGCACAAGGGCAGTCCCGGCCCAGGTGTCCCCAAGGGCAGCCCAGCCCTGCAGCCAGAAACCACCAGAAGCCCAGCAGGAATATCTGCCATCCCAGACTTTCCTGAAACATGATTCTCTTTGGGAATCACTGTTGCCTGTTACTTAGCTCTCCATTTGAGCTAACATCCTTGTGATTACAGAAGAAAAAAAAATAATGTCACTCACCAAACAGAGTACGGATAAAAGCAACAAATCCAGCAATAAAGAGTGTAAATAAAGGCAGGTCACTACTGCCCAGGCATATCTGGAGTTTTTCGCTGAGAAACAATATTTAATAACCCAGCTGAAGGACTTCCCTGGTGGTCCTTTAGCTGAGACTCCACACTCCCAACATAGGGGACCTTGGTTCTATCCGTGGTCAGGGAACTAGTTCCGCATGCAGAAACTAAGACCTGGTACAGCCAAAAAAAATAGAAAACAGTTGGAGAAATAGCCTCACTAAGGTATAATGCCAGTTCATGGCTCATATCTTCCACTCATCTGTGAATTCTTTTTATTCTTGACAATGATTATTATTTAATTGGGATAGAAAGTGTGTTATCTTTCAAAAAGATAACAAAGGATTTCAAACATGAACTGTTACTGATGCAGTTTGGGAGGAGAGTCATTTATTATTATTAAGCACTATTTTGGGACTTCCTCTGATGACTCAATGGTTAGGAATCCATCTCAATGCAGGAGTCACAGGAAATGCAGGTTTGATCCCTGAGTTGAGAAGATCCTCTGAGGAGGAAATGGCAACCCACTCCAGGATTATTGCCAGGGTAATCCCATGAACAGAGAAGCCTGGTGGGCTACAGTCCCTGGGGTCACAAAGGGTCAGACAAGACTGAATGACAGAGCACACCTGCACAGCTGTGCCTCCAGCAAGGAGCAGTCACGGCAACTCAGAGAAGCAACGAAAAGTGCAATGCATAAGGAATCTCCATCCTGGCACAAGTTGCAACTATGGAAAACAGAAAATGGATATTATGCTCCGCATGAAAACTAACAGGAAGTAAAAAACAATTTTCCAGTAATGTCTCTCAAACAGAAAAAAAAGAAAGCAAAATAGGCAAAATAGTGAATAGCACAAAATTGTGAAAACAAAACCCCAAGTACATATAGAGAGTAAGAATACACATATTAAATATGATTCTACAAAGCTTCCAGAACACACAGGACAGAAGTTACTGAAGTCATCAAAGGTAGACTGAGTAGATCTGTCCCCTCCACACACAGGGAAAGGTTAGATGAACAGTCATTTAATAGGACAGCTGGCAGCTGCATTTATAATCTGTGAGTGTTTCCATTTCTGACATTTGGTAAAACTGGCTGAGGCAAACCAGGCAAAAGGTTTTCCAGCTACCAGAAGATTAACTCCTGCATATGCTCAATGTTCTGTTCCGAGTATTAACTCCAAGTGAAACAGTGGTGTGAACCCCAAGGATAGACTGAATTCCAGAAGACTCTGCTTGTCTTGGAGAGTCTCTCAGAGAGGCAAGGAGTGGCTGTGGCTCACCCTGGGGACACAGACACTGGTGGCAGCCATTCCCGGGAGCTGCCCCACCACGTGTACACTGGTGTGGGCAGACACTACCAAGGAAACCTCTCATCTGTACATTCCCAATTCTCACCATCAACTAAAAAGAAATTAAACAACTGAGAAAATATTCATTATCAACCTTGAAGATAACCATACTGAAATTTTCTTGATCAGCAGGAACAAAGTCAAACACTGTCCCTTAAACCCTTCCTCTTTGACATAAATCTATGATCACATGTATATTCTTTCCACAAACCAATTGAGAATATAGTTCTTATTCTTTCACAAGAATTCTTCACAACTCTGAAATCATAAAGGATCTTTAAAAGAGCAGAATTTAATACCACAACATCCATTATTCAGGATTCTCTGAGAGTCTGAGTCTCTCAGGCAGACTTTTTATTTTGGCCACGCCCTGTGGCATGCAGAATCTTAGTTCCCTGACCAGGGATCAAGAACCCTCACATCTGCACTGGGGGCATAGAGTCTTAACCACCGGATTGCCAGGGAAGTTTGTGGTAGCCATTTCTTGACAGAGGCCTTGGTATTCAGCCTCCTGAAAGCACCTGATATTGGGTCCCACTTTTTGCTTCTTAGAATAACTTCTTGCAGGGTGAGGTTAGAAACCAGAACTTCTGCAGTGGATAGAATTCCTTCTCCAAGTTAATGTACTTGAAACATTTCTCACCCAGTTTCCCCATATCTCATTCATGGAAATAAAAACACAAAAATAGAAACAAGCTAACAAAGAAAAACACTTGAATGAAACATATAAGCAGAAACGAGTGAGCTTGTAGGAAAAAAATTGAACAGGCAGTTAATCTTTAGAACTGGGGGAGTTCTAAAGTGGAGTTGAGAAAAATCTAGAGATAAGAAGGAAAAGCAGTAAATCTGGGAAATCATACCTACCAGCATTCTAGATATCCTAGCCTTCACTCATCTTTAACACATTGGTCTTCATCCTGGCTGCACCTTAGTATCACCTGGGTGGGGATAAGGGCACTCTGATGCCTGAGGCCCAGCCTCCAGAAACTGGTTTAGGTTCAACTGATTAGTGATGAAGCCTGAAGATTCCTCTCCCTGGAAGATTCTGGATGCAGAAACTAACCCATGTAAGCATCTGCTAAACTCCACTCTTGCACTGTCTTGGCATCTGAGCCTGGAATGGCTACAGACCTACTCTGAAGGAATTACAATGATCACAGACTTTTAATCAGAGTTCCATGACACATTTCATGCTTCCAGAAAAATCCTTATAAACCCAAGTCCAGAGATTACAGTACTGAAATTGAAAATTTTCATTCTGCACAGTAGGAAAAATAAAATTTCAGATAAAACTATATTTAAAAAACATCAGTAAGAAGATGAGTCAAAATTAGCCTGGAAAGTTATCTTAAAAGGAGAAGGAGAATTAGAATAGAGCCAACGAGGATATCAGCCTTCTTTAAAAGTAGCCTTGTCTTGATTTTGGAATCATGAAAACATTATACAGAATTATAATCATAAAAGAACTAATTTTTTAAAAAGCAATTCCTAAAATTTCAAAGTAAATTTAAATAAAAGTACCTAAATATCTACCCATCCTGTTGGTTCACAGAGCAATACAAAAGGAACTATCAAAAGTGATTTTAAACAAAACAATTTGAAAACACATTATCTGCGTCATACACCCACATGAAGACAATATGAACTGCAAAAAGATAAATCTCATAATGCTTTCAGAAGTCACATTATAAGATGAAACAAATGAATAATTATGTTGATATCAATGAGAATTACACTTAGACTTGGGACAAAGAGAATAGATGATGGGAGAAAAGAGATACAGATGTAAGCACACTAAGATGAAGTAAAAACACTAGTGTCCTGCATCTGACTTGGATTGGAAACACCCATGTAAACATATTTGTTTACCTTAAAAAAATGTATTCTAACTTGGTCTAATGAAAAAAAGCCAAGAAACAATAAACAAGAACAATAAGCCCCTCTAGCACCCAGACTATAGTCTTTAAATACCGTTTCACACTAAAAGGAGACGAGGCTGCTTGGAGAAATGGTTGATTCCAGGGCTGAACAAATGCTGTACAAAATGAACTAAAAACATCCTGTCACACCAGAAACCAAAAAAAAAAAAAAGACATTAAAAAAAAAAAAAAAAAAAAAAAACTAGCCAAGACTTCTAGAGTATGTGTAAAAGACTTAGGACCCAACCTGAATATACTCCCACTGCACAAAGATGGCCAAAGTTCGACACAAGCATAACAAATGAAATGGACTGAAGCAGATCAGAAATACTTAAATCCATGAGCTCAAACTGACATTCACAAAACCAAACCAAACAAACAACCATGAGAACTCACTAGCCCCTCTCTTCACTAGAGGAGAATCAATTCATCATCTTGAAAACAGGTTTTAAAAACTGAAAAAAATTATTTTCCCCTACTCTCCCAATAAATACTATCAGTTCAGTTCAGATCAGTTCAGACTCTCAGTCGTGTCCGACTCTTTGCAACCCCCATGAATCACAGCACGCCAGGCCTCCCTGTCTATCACCAACTCCCGGAGTTCACTCAGACTCACGCCCGACTCAGTGATGCCATCCAGCCATTTCATCCTCTGTCATCCCCTTCTCCTCCTGCCCCCAATCCCTCCCCGCATCAGAGTCTTTTCCAATGAATCAACTCTTCGCATGAGGTGGCCAAAGTACTGGAGTTTCAGCTTCAGCATCATTCCCTCCAAAGAAATCCCAGGGTTGATCTCCTTCAGAATGGACTGGTTGGATCTCCTTGCAGTCCAAGGGACTCTCAAGAGTCTTCTCCAACACCACAGTTCAAAAGCATCAATTCTTCAGCACTCAGCCTTCTTCCCAGTCCAACTATCACATCCATACATAGCCTTGACTAGACAGACCTTAGTCAGCAAAGTAATGTCTCTGCTTTCGAATATGCTATCTAGGTTGGTCATAACTTTTCTTCCAAAAGAGTAAGCGTCTTTTAATTTCATGGTGTTAACCAAGGAGCTTAAAACATCTCCATTTTGCAACTCTTAATAAATTAAGGGACCTTGAGCAAGGATCATGAATAGTTCCAATATCACACACACACACACACACACATACACACCAAAGATGTTATGTACCTTATAACGGATATATACAACCCTACCTCCTACACAGACGAAAGGGGTGAAGAAAATCCAAATGAGCTACATCAAACTTCTAGACCTAAACACCAACCTAAGGTGCCAGAGGAACATGTGAATTGACACAGTGAGAGATGCGATCAGCCAAATCCAAGCTGTGGGAATCTCTACAGGACAAAACAACCTACAGGCTCGGGGTGGAAGGGAACAGAAAGGCAATCTGTATAACCTGTGTCAGCCAAGTGTACCTTATTTAATACTGCTTCCAACAGAAGAGGGGAAAAAGACAACTGTGAGCGCTGGCTAGACACTAATGATATTAAAGTTAATATTTATGAATAATAATAATAATGTTTATGCTAAATGTGTTTAGTGGGGGGAGATTCCATATCTTTTAAAGATACATACTAAAATACTTATGGATAAAAACGATATGATGTCTTCAAACTGCTTTAAAATAATCTTGGGAAATGAGGGTGAGTTTCAGATGAATCAAGACTGCTCTTTATGGCAATTATTGCAGCTGATTTAGGGTGACAAAGAGGCTTATTTCCTTTTACCCTTCTGAGTTCTTAGCTGAGGATCTCTGTAATAAATGACAGAATAGCAGGACAAAATCAAACAGAAGTTTATTAACATGTATATTTCTGATACACATGTGAAATATCAAGAAGAACTGAGTAACTCCCTGAGATGGCCCAAGCCACCACCTTAAATACCATCCCCAGCTAAAGACAAAAGAAAAGGTGATGGGGCGCCTATGAGAGGTTAATAGGAAAAGCAGCTTAAACTACACTAGGGTTGTGTTTGTTATGCAGATTTCATCCTTTCTGAAGACTGTCCTTCAACAGGATTCTGCTGTGATCTAGAGCCACCCTTCTTTTTCTGGTACAGAGAGGGAGACACCTTTACAAATGGAGACTTCCTTTTTCAGTGTAGATGTCCCTCAGAAGAGTAAACTTCTACTCCGTCTTCAGAGTTTCTCCTGTGTCTATTTCTGAAAAACACAATCAACTCACAACAATCTTTCTGCCAGAGAGCCCTACTCTGGAGTGACACATTGTGTTACCCTTTCATTCTATTTTTGCATTTTTGAAATGTTTTTTAAAATCTACATGAAATTAAAAAACAAAACAAAAAACACTATAGAAAGCAGTTGACAGAGGAGCACAGAGCTGTTGCTAGAAAAGCAGCTCCTCCTGGCTCTGAGCCTCAGTGGAGGCTGTGGGAGGAGAGGACAGAACACAGAACACGGGTCTAGCAGTCAGAGCTCTGCGCCTCAGGGACCAGGTCGGCCACCTGCCAGTCACGTGACCCCAAGCCCATCATGTGCCCTCCTGGGCCTCCGGGTCTTTATCTGTGAAAATACCGGCCTTGCCTCCCTCAGAGGAATCCTGGGACAGCTAAACGAGATACAACAGCTCAGAGAGCTCTGAAACCACCATAAAAACAAAGGGTTTTTCATCACTTTTATTATTAGAAGTCCCAGTAAGAGAATTACTCTATTCTTCATGGCAGAGCCTGGTTTCACAAAGGGCCTGGAGAACTCATTGTTGCTCACAGATGGTCACAGGTGAATAAGAACTCTTGAGAAAAGCCATGTGTAAAGCCAAATTTTCTAGACTGTAATTAAAGTTTCACTTCTAAGCAGATTGCTAAAAATTTTAATCATTATGAATGCAATCTTTTAAAAAGAGTCTCCTACCTCCCTGACTACATAAAGAAAATGGATTGAGGGGGGTGGAGGAAACAAGTGAAATAGATGAGGGAACTTAAGAGGCACAAACTCCAAATTATAAAATAAGTAAAAGGGGATCAGGGGCAAAAAAGTAAATATATAAAAGTTTAAAAAATAAATAAATCACAGGGATTATAATATACAACATAGGAAATATATTCAATAATATTGGAATAACTTTGGCATGGTGACACTTTGGTAACTAAACTTATCATGTACTGTATGAGATCCAACCAGTCCATTCTGAAGGAGATCAACCCTGGGATTTCTTTTGAAGGAATGATGCTAAAGCTGAATCTCCAGTACTTTGGACACCTCATGCGAAGAGTTGACTCATTGGAAAAGACTCTGATGCTGGGAGGTATTGGGGGCAGGAGGAGAAGGGGACGGACCGAGGATGAGATGGCTAGATGGCCATCACGGACTCAATGGATGTGAGTCTGAGTGAACTCCGGAGAGATGGTGATGGACAGGGAGGTCTGGTGTGCTGCAATTCATGGGGTCACAAAGAGTTGAACACGACTGAGCGACTGAGCTGAACTGAACTGATGTATACCAGAAACTAATATAACATTCTAAGCCAATCATACTTCAATTTAAAAAATTCTTTTAACTTTACATTAAAAACTTACATATGCTTAGAAAAAAAAAAAGAAGGTGGATATAAAACCCTAATTTATTAACTCAAGGTCATCACTGTGGGTATTACTGACACCTAATGGCTAACATGATGCTCTCAGGAACCAGCAGGGCACACACAGCAGGTCTGCTCAGCAAATCCCCGTCCACTCTGCTCAAGGCCCCCTCCTCCTCTCCTGCTGTGTGGTCCTCAATGGTTGCTCTCAGCCCGCAGTATCTCTGCCATCAGCAGCCACTCCTCAGCCCTCCTGGGTTGAGCAAAGTGAGGGACACATAGAAGAAAGGATTGGGGAATAAATGCAAAGACCACTCAGCTCTCGGAGAACCAACCGTGAGTCAAGGCACAAGCCCACTTTGGGACGCAGAGGATTCTGTTTACTTTCCTGCCCATCAGCTGAGCTCCAAAGGGAAGATTTACACACCATATGGGCTTCCCCACAGCCTCCACTTGGACCAGAGACCATCAGCAAAAGTGGTCTCTCAGACAAAGGCCAAGTGTCTGGACAAGGCCGGGCCACATCTAAGGGTCCTGGGAAGAGGACATAACTCCCAGCCACTCCTCCCCTCTCAGAAGACTGCGTGAACCCACTTTGTCTCTCTGAGGTCACCCCACTTACACAACAGCAGGTAGAGACCTCACCTCTCAGAGAGAAGCCCTGATGACCTGGGGAGGTGGTCTCTGTGTCTCTGGCCCAGGCAGAAACTTCAGGCTCCTCCTCTCCACCCTGAGAGCCCTGGGATTGCGGAAAACCTGTCCTCCACACCTGCAGTCCCCATGGAGGTGCACACAGGGGCCAGGTGCTAAGAATTCTCTGACTGTTCTTTTCTAATTAGCATTGACCTGCAAGGGCTCCACAGCCTGGTACCTGTTTCTCCGAGTGGTAAAGACACTCCTCAGTTCTCATAGGACAGAGGTTTTCATATTTCAGAATCCTAAGAGGCCTCACCCTGGACTGGCGTCACCCTGCTTTTTCTCACTGGATGCTGCCAGGAGTACCTGGGAGGCCCTGCTTGTGCTGTGGGTGGAAAGAGCACACTGCTTGGGATCATGGATGATCCACGGGGCGTTCTGTGCACCGGAGGAATTGAAAGAGGGCTGGAGATCTAAAGGAAACATGTTTGTGTTTTAGAAAATCCTGGGCTGAGTTTAGATCTTTCATTATCAAAAATACAAAGACCAACAAGCAGTACAGATAGATCACAACATGGGCATTTGCTTCATAAAATCAATTTAAGTAACTAGTACCGCTACTGCTACTAGTACTAGTAGTACTGCCACACAGAGGAGCCCCGACACTCAAGGCCCTCTACTCCCACTTCTCTGCCATGACCACCCAACAACCAATCTCCTAAAAGAGGGCCCAGGGCTCTACCAGCTGCCCCTTATGCAGCCCCAGACCTGGCCTTCCTGGATCCCCAGCAGGAAGTATTACTGGATCCGGAAAACTCTGAAATCAACACTCCCAGCACCACAGTGGGGCGAATTCCCTCTCAGGAAGAACCCCAGATCCTGCGGCCTCTCCCTCTATGTCTGCTTCTCCCGTGAACTGTCACAGCCAAGACCCAGGACTCATATTAGGATGGGATCCATTCGAGGCTTAGCAACCGCACCTAAGGAGCCGACAGCCCAGGACAGCCAGAAAATCCACATGGGCTATGCTTTGAGACCCACTTGCCTTCAAGCCTCTTTATCATCTGGTACCAAAGAGAAACTAGAGAACCAGGGACAGCAGAGAAAGACCTGCTCCAGGATATGATCCACCGTTAAACCTGGAGGCCACTCATCCCAACCAGGCACCTGGCATGAGCCACAGGCAGACACCGAGGCCCCAGGGTTTCCACACAAGCAGAATTCATGAGAACTCACCAGGATGGAAACCTGCAATGGAGGGTGCATGAGTTCTCCACAATTCATGGTGAAGCTGGAGCTCCTCCCATGGCGGGCTCTGGCCTGGTGACCTGGCCCATGGGGAGGGGCAGCCCAGGGAAGGGAGTTGATCTTGGAAGCTCTGGCAGCTCCAGCCCAGACACAGGACCCCAGGTTCTGTTCCACAGGAAGGAGATGATCCTTTCCCAGGAAAACATTTATCATATGTGACCTGGGAACGTCAACAATTACTTGCTGAGCAACAGTCAAATGTCTAATGTTATTCTGGCTCCAGTCCAAATTTGAGTGAGTAATAGTCACAGTCGTGTTTGATTCTTTATGACCCCATGGACTGGACACTGCCATCATGGATCATGGAATTCTTCAGGAAAGAATACTGGAGTGGGTTGCCATTTTCTTCTCCAAGGTATCTTCCTGATGCAGGGATCAAACAAGGGTCTCCTGCACTGCAGGCAGATTCTTCTGAGCACCAGGAAGTTCAGTTCAGTTCAGTCACTCAGTCGTGTCGACTCTTTGCGACCCCATGGACTGCACCATTCTGGGCCACCCTTTCGATCACCAACTCCCAGACTATACTCAAACTAAATGTCCATTGAGTCAGTAGTGCCATCCAGCCATCTCATCCACTGTCATCCCGATCTCCTCCCACCTTCCCAGCATCAGGGTCTTTTCCAATGACTCAGTTCTTCAAATCAGGTGCACAAAGTATTGGAGTTTCAGCTTTAGCATCAGTTCCAATGAATATTCAGGACTGATTTCCTTTAGGGTGGACTGGTTGCATCTTCTTGCAGTCCAAAGGACTCTCAAGAGTCTTCTCCAACACCACAGTTCAAAAGTATCAATTCTTTGGCACTCAGCTTTCTTGATAGTCCAACTCTCACATCCATCCACGACTACTGGAAAAACCATAGCTTTGACTAGATGGGACCTTTGTTGCCAAAGTAATGTCTCTGCTTTTTGATATGCTGTCTAGGTTGGTCACAACTTTTCTTCCAAGGAGCAAGCATCTTTTAAGTTCATGGCTGCAGTCACCATCTACAGTGATTTTGGTTCATGTACTATTGAAGCATGGCTTGGAGAATTTGAGCATTACTTTACTAGCATGTGAGATGAGTGCAATTGTGCGGTAGTTTGAGCATTCTTTGGCCTTGCCTCTCTTTGGGATTTGGAATGAAAACTGACCTTTTCCAATCCTGTGGCCACTTCTGAGTTTTCCAAATTTGCTTGCATATTGAGTGCAGCACTTTCATAGCATCGTCTTTTGGGATTTGAAATAGCTCAACTGGAATTCCACCACCTCCACTAGCTTTGTTCTTAGTGATGCTTCCTAAGGCCCACTTGACTTCACCTTCCAGGATATCTGGCTCTAGGCAAGTGATCATACCACTATGATTATCTGGGTCATGAGGATCTGTTTTGTGTAGTTCTTCTCTGTATTCTTACAACCTCTTCTGCTTCTTTAGATCCATACAATTTCTATTCTTTATTGTGCCCATCTTTGTATTGAAATGTTCCGCTGGTATCTGAGAGAGGAGATAGACCAATTCCTCCAGAAAAAGAAATGTAAGAAGGCAAATGGTTGTCTGGAGGGAGCCTTTACAAATAGCTGTGAAGAGAAGGAGAAATTAAAGGCAAAGGAGAAAAGAAAGAATATACCCATTTGAATGCAGAGTTCCAAAGAATAGGGCAAGGGAAAGATAAGAAAGAGTTCCTCAGTAATCAATGCAAAGAAAGAAAGATGAAAGCAATAGAATGGGAAGATTAGAGATCTGCATCAGAAA
>NW_017212624.1:0-16401 GCF_001704415.2 Capra hircus
CCCTGGTGCTCTCGTGCGGCGCTGATTCTAGGCGGCCTAGAAACCGCTGGAGTTGCCCTTTGCCTTCCCCCTCTGACAGAGCTGCTCACTGCTGAAGCCCTTGGCAGTGTGCAACCCACCACCCCCTAAGCCTCCCCAAGGACGCCTGGGACCTATGTGCAAAGGCAAGGCAGGATTGGAGCTGAGGCAAGGAAGGCACCAGTGGCGACTCCCAGGCTCCTGCAGCATGCTCCTTCCTGGGGAGGGAGCCTAAAAGCAAGGCAAGTCTGGGCAAGGCTAGCCCCGGCAGAGCAGCCTCGCGCCAGAAACTCTGCCAGATCGGGGCTCTGAGCAGAGCTAGAGCTCTGCCGTACTGGAGGCCCACTTAGCTCCGTGCAAGCAGGGCTTTCCTCTTGACGGGCTGGGCTGCCTCCTCTTCCCCGAGGAGGCTCGCTTCCTGCTGGCTGTGCTCTCGCCTATCAGGCGGGCGCGCAGGGCTCCTCCAGCAGGTCTTGCCTCAGGGGCTGCTTCCCCTGAGTTGAGGCTGTGGGCGGGAACCCAGACACGCAGGATAAGGCCCCAACCAACATGTCTCTGCTGGGGAGGAGAGTGCTAGGGAACCTACGTCTCTCACACACTTTCTAGGCACCCACGGAGTCAGCCTCTGGGAGTGTGGGGATGCAAAACCCAGCCAGGGGCCCTTGGAACCTGGTGCTCTCCGTGCGGAGCTTTGTCTGGGCGGCCAAGGAACCGCTGAAGGAGCCCTGCTGTTGCCCTTCGCTTCCCTCTGACAGAGCTTTCACTGCTGGAGCCCTTGGCAGTGTGCAACCCACCAGCCCTAAGCCCTCCTCAAGGACGCTTGGGACCTAAGTGCAAAGGCAAGGCAGGGGTAGAGCTGAAGCCAGGAAGGCGCCAGTGGCGTTTCCGAGCCTCACACAGCCTGCTCCTTCCTGGGGAGGGAGCCTTAAAGCAAGGCAAGTCTGCGCAAGGCTCGCCTATGGCAGAGCATCTTGGTGCCAGGAACTCTGCCAGATCGGGCCTCTGAACAGAGCTAGAGATCTGCCGTACTGGAGTCGCACTTAGCTTCGTGTAAGCAGGGATTTCAGCTTGACGGGGACTTGCTGCCTCCTCTTCCCCCGAGGAGGCTCGCTTCCCTGCTGGCTGTGCACTCGCCTATCGGGCGGGGCGCAGGGCTCCTCCAGCAGGTCTTGCCTCAGGGGCTGCTTCCCCTGAGTTGGGGCTGTGGGCAGGAACCCAGACACGCAGGATCAGGCCCCAAACACCTGCACATGTCTCTGCTGGGGAGGAGAGTGCTAGGGAACCTACGTCTGTCATACACTTTCTGGGCACCCAAGGAATCAGCCTCCGTGTGTGCGGGGCTGAAAACCCAGCCAGGGGCCCCTGGGAGCCTGGTGCTCTCCGTGCGGCTGAATCTGGGCGGCCAAGAAACCGCTGGAGGAGCCCTGCAGTTGCCCTTCCCTTCCCTCTGACAGAGCTCTCACTGCTGAAGCCCTTGGCAGTGTGCAACCCACCACCCCCTAAGCCCTCCTTAAGGAGCCTGGGACCTAAGTGCAAAGGCAAGGCAGGATTGGAGCTGAGGCAAGGAAGGCGCCAGTGGCGTCTCCCAGGCTCGCTGGCTCCTTCCTGGGAGGCAGCCTAAAAGCAAGGCAAGTCTGGGCAAGGCTAGCCCCCGGCAGAGCAGCCTCGCGCCAGAAACTCTGCCAGATCGGGGCTCTGAGCAGAGCTAGAGCTCTGCCGTACTGGAGGCGCACTTAGCTCCGTGCAAGCAGGGCTTTCCTTGACGGGCTGGCTGCCTCCTCTTCCCCGAGGAGGCTCGCTTCCTGCTGGCTGTGCTCTCGCCTATCAGGCGGGGCGCAGGGCTCCTCCAGCAGGTCTTGCCTCAGGGGCTGCTTCCCCTGAGTTGGGCTGTGGGCGGGAACCCAGACACGCAGGATCAGGCCCCAACCACCTGCACATGTCTCTGCTGGGGAGGAGAGTGCTAGGGAACCTACGTCTGTCACACACTTTCTAGGCACCCACGGAGTCAGCCTCTGGGAGTGTGGGGATGCAAAACCCCAGGGGCCCTTGGAACCTGGTGCTCTCCGTGCGGAGCTTTGTCTGGGCGGCCAAGGAACCGCTGAAGGAGCCCTGCTGTTGCCGCTTCCCTCTGACAGAGCTTTCACTGCTGGAGCCCTTGGCAGTGTGCAACCCACCAGCCCCTAAGCCCTCCTCAAGGACGCTTGGGACCTAAGTGCAAAGGCAAGGCAGGGGTAGAGCTGAAGCCAGGAAGGCGCCAGTGGCGTTTCCGAGCCTCACACAGCCTGCTCCTTCCTGGGGAGGGAGCCTAAAGCAAGGCAAGTCTGGCAAGGCTCGCCTATGGCAGAGCATCTTGGTGCCAGGAACTCTGCCAGATCGGGCCTCTGAACAGAGCTAGAGATCTGCCGTACTGGAGGCGCACTTAGCTTCGTGTAAGCAGGGACTTTTCAGCTTGACGGGGACTTGCTGCCTCCTCTTCCCCGAGGAGGCTCGGCTTCCTGCTGGCTGTGCACTCGCCTATCAGGCGGGGGCGCAGGGCTCCTCCAGCAGGTCTTGCCTCAGGGGCTGCTTCCCCTGAGTTGGGGCTGTGGGCAGGGAACCCAGACACGCAGGATCAGGCCCCAAACCACCTGCACATGTCTCTGCTGGGGAGGAGAGTGCTAGGGAACCTACGTCTGTCATACACTTTCTGGGCACCCAAGGAATCAGCCTCCGGTGTGTGCGGGGCTGAAAACCCCAGCCAGGGGCCTGGGAGCCTGGTGCTCTCCGGTGCGGCGCTGAATCTGGGCGGCCAAGCAACCGCTGGAGGAGCCCTGCAGTTGCCCTTCCCTTCCCTCTGACAGAGTTCTCACTGCTGGAGCCCTTGGCAGTGTGCAACCCACCAGCCCTAAGCTCTCCTTAAGGAGGACTGGGACCTAAGTGCAAAGGCAAGGCAGGATTGGAGCTGAGGGCAAGAAAGGCGCCAGTGGCGACTCCCAGGCTCCTGCTGCCTGCTCCTTCCTGGAGAGGGCAGCCTAAAAGCAAGGCAAGTCTGGGCAAGGCTAGCCCCGGCAGAGGCAGCCTCGCGCCAGGAACTCTGCCAGATCGGGGCTCTGAGCAGAGCTAGAGCTCTGGCCGTACTGGAGGCGCACTTAGCTCCGTGCAAGCAGGGCTTTCACTTGACGGGCTGGGCTGCCTCCTCTTCCCCCGAGGAGGCTCGCTTCCTGCTGGCTGTGCACTCGCCTATCAGGCGGGGTGCGCAGGGCTCCTCCAGCAGGTCTTGCCTCAGGGGCTGCTTCCCCTGAGTTGGGGCTGTGGGCAGGAACCCAGACACGCAGGATCAGGCCCCAACCACCTGCACATGTCTCTGCTGGGGAGGAGAGTGGCGGGGAACCTACGTCTGTCACACACTTTCTAGGCACCCATGGAGTCAGCCTCTGGGTGTTCGGGGCTGCAAAACCCAGCCAGGGGCCCTTGGAACCTGGTGCTCTCCGTGTGGCGCTGAGTCTGGGCGGCCAAGCAACCGCTGAAGGAGCCCTGCTGTTGCCTTTCGATCCTCCTACAGAACTCTCACTTCTGGAGCCCTTGGTAGTGTGCAACCCACCAGCCCCTGAGCCCTCCTCAAGGACGCTTGGGACCTAAGTGCAAAGGCAAGGCAGGGGAAGAGCTGAAGCCAGGAAGGCGCCAGTGGCGTCTCCCAGCCTCACACAGCCTGCTCCTTCCTAGGGAGGGAGCCTAAAAGCAAGGTAAGTCTGGGCAAGGCTCGCCCATGGCAGAGGCAGCCTCGCGACGGGAACTCTGCCAGATCGGGGCTCTGAGCAGAGCCAGAGCTCTGCCGTACTGGAGGCGCACCTAGCTCCCTGCAAGGAGGGCTTTCAAACCCCAAACAATGAACCACATACCCCAAACCCCGAACCACATACCCAAACATGGTACCCGAACCCCAAACCCCATATCCTGAATCTGAACCCCTATCCCAACCGCAAACCCCAAACCCTGAACAGGGAACTCCAAACCCCTTACCCGAACTCAAAACCCCTAACCCAATCCCCAAACTCCGAACCCCAAACACCTAACCCGTACCGTGAACCCCTAACCCTAACCCAAACCCCTAACCCGAGCCCTAAACCCCAAACCCAAACCCGACCCTCAAGCCCCGAACCGCAAATCCTGAAACACGTAGCCCAAATCCCGAATCCATAACTCCGAACCCCAATCCAGAACCCAACCCGAACCCCAAACCACTAGCCCGAACCCCAAACCCAAACCCAAACCGCACACCCCTAAACCGAACCCCAAACCCTGAACCCAAACCCCTAACCTGTACCCCCACCCCACACCCCGAACCCGAACCCCAAACCCCTAACCCGAATCGCAAACCCCTAACCTGAACCCCAAATCCCAAACCCAATCCCAAACCGCAAACACCAAAACCGAACCCTAAACCCGAAACCCCAACCCCCAAACCCAAACTCCAAACTGCTAACCCGAACCCCAAACCCCAAACCCCTAACCGGAACCCCAAACCTCAAATCCAAAACCGCACACCCCAAACCTCTAAGCCGAACCCCGAACTGGCCAACCCCTAATTCCTAACCCGAACAGCAAAACTCGAAACTGCACCTCACACCCCCAACCCCAAACCATGAACCCAATCCCCTGAACCCCAAACCCCAAACCTCAAATCTCGACCCCCGAACCACAAACCTCACATACTCAACCCCTAATCGGAACCTCAAACCCGAATCCCAAACCCCAAACCCAAATCCTAAACCCCTAATCCCTAACCCAAACCGTCACAACCAGAAACCGAACCCCCTAATCCCAACCCCCAACCTCAACCCAAACCCCAAACCATAACTGGAACCCCAAACCGCGAACCCCTCACCCAAATCCCAAACTCCAAACCCCGAAAACCCCTAACCCGAATCCCAAATCCCCAACCCCAACCGTGAACCTCAAACCCCAAACCCCTAACCCTAACCTCAAACCCCAAACCCCAACTGCGAACCTCTAAACCAATCCGAGAACCCCTAACCTGATCCCCAAACCCCCAAACCCAAGCCCCAAACTCAAACCGCGAGCCCCAAACCCCAAACCCTTAACCCGATCCTCAAACCCCAAACCCCAACTGCAAACCCCTAATCTGAACCGAGAACCCATAACCTGATCCCAAACCCCAAACCCCTAAGCTGAACCTTGAACCCTAATCGGAACCCCAAACCCCAAACGAGAACCGCGAACCCGGGAACCCCAAACCCTGAACTCCAAACCCCAAACCCGAACCCTGAACCCTAACCCGAACCCGAATCCAAACCCTAAGAAGGGAGGGGATTCCCGTAACCCGAACTCTGAACCTGAACCCTAACAAGTTGAGGGGATGCCGGCACCCTAACCCTAACCCTAACCCTAACAATAAAACTCTAAAAGAAAAAGAAACTTTTCTGGCCTAAGCCCCGCCCCTTGCGGTCCCCCATCCGCTCAAGCAAAAAAGGCAAGCCCGGACTGGAACTTCTAACCCACAAAGCCAGATTGCATGTTTACTCGGCCGTCAGCCTAACCGCTATGCTAACAAAGCCCCCGGGTTTCATGCTGCTCCCAGGCACTCTTCAAGCCTCGGCCCGCCAGGGCAGGCTAATAAAGAACTATGGGCCCCATTAGCGCTCACTTTAAGCCCTAACCGTAACCTGAACCCTGACCCTGACCTGAACCCTAACCCAAACCCGAACTCTAAGAAGAGGGGGGTTCCCCGAATTCTAACCCTAACCCCAAACCCGAACCCGAGCGAGTTGGGGGGTTGCCCGAACCCTAACCCTAAGCTTCACAATAAACCTCTAAAATCAAAAGAAACTTTTCTGGTCTAAGCCCCGCCTCTTGTGGTCCCCCGCCCCCTAAAAGGGAAAGAGTTAAACCCGGGACTTGAACTCCTGACCTACAGACCCTAGTCTGCCTGACTTACCAGCCTGCCTAACCGCTATGCTACAGAGGCTTGCTGTTTCAGGCAGCGCTCCCGGGCCCTCTTCAAGCCTCTGCGCGCCAGGGTCTGGCTCTATAGAATATCATGGCTGTCCTAGGTCATCTTTGCTTCTTATCCCTAAATCATAGACAGATGAGCTGAGAAAAAGCTTGGGTTGTCTCGGTGGGGTGGATCTGCTTGTCCTTGTGTTTCCCCTGGAGGCAGTCGCGGTCCCGCGGCCTGGCCTGGCAGGGGGCGTGGGGGCGGGGCGCACCGTGCGCGCGTCGGGGGCGGGGCGAGCCTGGGCGGCTGGTCAGGGGCGCGGCTCACGGGAGCGGGTCTGGGGCGGGGTGAACATGGCGGCGCCTCGGGGCCAGGGGTCCCCAGTTGTGCTCTCAGGGCTCGCCATTGCAGCTGGGACTGCTCGTTTCGTGGGCTCCTGGGTCCCGTCGATTGGCATCCAGCGAGCAGAGCGCAGGGCTGTGGACCACAGGTAAGGGAACTCGGACTCGGCGGAGCAGGGAACCATGTCTTCTGCCCTTTGTTTGCAGTCTCGGAGCGACTGAAATGGCGATCGCAGAAAAGCCTCGCCTTTGGGGCCGAGGGTTTTACCGCTTCACCCCTTTGCATACAGCTCAGACCCGCGCGCTTTTCCCAAGCAGCCGAGTGTATTGCTTCCTACAGGCCTGGAGAGGATAACAGGCAGGAAGGCCAGGGGTCTCCAGACAGAGAAAATAAACTGCAAGTGTCAGACGTTTTTTTCTCTCTCTTAAGAGGCAGGAGGAGACCAAAGAGGGCTGCGGTTTTTTTTTCTCCATCTTGATACAAATGTAAAAGAAGGTTTCTCTGAAAATTCTGTGTTGCCATGACAACTCCTGGCTCCACCTGAATTTAACTTTTCTCAAACCTTGAACTAAGCAATGCATTGTTCTTATGGAAATGTTTGTCTTAAGGTATGTTAATGTCTTCAGGTCAGTTCCCCCTAAGGGCTCAGAAACGACTCGACAAACCGGTTTGTCTTACTCATACCTGGTTCTCTTAACCTCTGTGAATGAAACTATATATTTGCTTGGAAATCTGCCTTTCTTCAAGATTCATGTCCATCATTTTCTGGCCTGGGATGACTCATCTGCTGCCAATGTGATCTCAATGCATGCTGTGGGTGAGGGGCCTGGTGCCATTCTCTGAGACATTGTCTTTCTTTCCTTAGCAGACTGCTAGTGGCTGTATAACATCTGGCTAAAGACTAGCAGGGGGTACTCTTTCTTCCCCTTTGAATGTCTACGTCAGCAGCTCTCTCGATCTCTTTTCTACTTGAATCAAACTTTTTCACAGGAAAACCTCTGAGCCATCAAGCTTCGTCACTTGCCCTGGATTGAATTCTCCTCTGGAGGCCAAGAATGCTGGCATCTTTTGTGGTTTAGCAGCCACCTTTCAGCCTTTTGTAATTCATATTGAATCTTCATTTCAGATGGCAGATGCATTCCACGGTATTGCCAACTGAAGTCTTGTCATCGCTATGGAGTCTCTGTCCATGGCTTGAGGGTATTTTTCAGCAATCATGTATCATTTCCAGTGTGCCAGTCTTGTCATCCTCATTCCATCCATAGCAAAGTCTTTTATTAATGTTGACGTGATTGAAGGGGAATTGTTTGTTTCAATTCCCTTTCAGATTGTTATTTGCTGGTGTATACAGATAACACTGTGTTATTCATTTGTATCCGTTTGGACAGCTTGATAGTTGTCTTTAGTTTCTTTAATTTCTCATAATTGAAGATGACCCTGGCTCATATATTTACAGTCGCACCCCTAGTCTCAGTCATTTCTTCAAAGAACTGTCCTTTTTTTAACATGACATTATTTTGACTGTGCTGGGTCTTTATTGCTCCTTTGTCTAGTTGTAGTGAGCAGAGGCTACCTTCTAGTTGCTGTGCCATGGCTTCTCATTGCAGTGCTTTCTCTGTGTGCAGAACTTGGGCTCTGGAGCATGCAAACGTCAAGAGTTGTTCAAGGGCTTCATTGCCCCTGGGCGTGTGGAATCTTCTACACAGGAATTGAACCCGTGTTCCCTGCATCGGTAGGCAGCTTCTTTACCACCAGGCCATCGGAGATGTTTCCTGTTCCCTTTTATTAGAGAATGATATTTAAAACATACATGTAGGAGCTCAATATGCTCAGCTGACAATACATGGAGATATATCTCCATGTATTCCAGCTCACCTTTGAACATATTCAGTTAAAGGTAATTTGTGATGATGTCTCCAACCTGATCCACCACGACATGGACATTGTAACGTTTCCTTTTGTTTATCTGGAACTTTGCCTTCCAATGGTAAGATACCTGGCTTCCACCGCTTGTCATACACAGAATTCAGTGCTTGTCCCACGTGGTTACTGAAAAAAAAAAAACTGTCAGATTGTCTTTCAAAGGGGGCTCTGCGTGCATCGCACCAGTATCTTGAGTATGTTTTTGTATGATAGTTTACTATCAGTATACCCTCAGTGGCCAGGTGTCTATTTCAGTCGTTACCAATTATGAATGGGCTTGTTTGCTCTAGTGTTCTTGGACAATTCGAGTACAGTTTCTTTGTCAGATGTGCATTTGTTTAGGAAAAGAGTTTTATTGATTGTTGGCTGTGTTGCATCTTTGTGTGTGGGCTTTTCTCTAGTTTTGGTGAGCATGGGCCATAACGAGTGGTTTGCAGGCTTCTCACTGCAGTGTGTCCTCTTGTTGAGGGGCACAGGCTCACGGGCTTCAGTGGCTGCGGCATGTGAACTCGGCATCGTGGCTTCCAGGATCTAGAGCACAGGCTCGGCAGTTGTGGCACACGGGCTCCATAGGATGTGGCATCTTCCCATCCTAGGGATCGCACATGCATCTCCAGCACTGGCAGGTGGATTCTTGACTATGGAACCACCAGGGCATATTTGAGATTCTAGTTTTCCACACACGTATCTAGTGAAAGAGGCCAGGATCAAGAGGCATGGCAGCTGGGAATCCTCAGCCACAGCTCTGGTGTGCTATCCAAAGCTCTGGGGCCTTTGGTGAGCAGCTCAGCTTCCCTGGGACTGTTTCCTCCCGTCAGAAATGCCCTGCTTTTGGGACTGTAGCCCACCAAGCTCCTCTGTCCCTAGGATTTCTGAGACCAGAGTACTGCAGGTGGTGCCATTTCCTTCTCTGCTGCTGCTGCCACGTCGCTTCAGTCGTGCCTGACTCTGCGCGACCCCATAGACAGCAGCCTACCAGGCTCCTCTGTCCCTGGGATTCTCCAGGCAAGAACACTGGAGTGGGTTGCCATGTCCTCCTCCAGTACATGAAAGTGAAAAGTGAAAGTGAAGTCACTCAGTGAAGTCGTGTCCGACTCTTAGTGACCCCGGGGTTGCAGCCTACCAGGCTCCTCTGTCCGTGGGATTCTCCAGGCAATGGTACTGGAGCGGGCTGCCATTGCCTTGTCTGATTTCCTTCTCTGCAAGATAGCGTTTGGAAGCTCTTTTCTCCTGGATATTGCTTTTGATGAAGGAAGGGGGTTCCCTTCCAGGGCTTGAGAGTGAGTTCTTGTCTGACACTGGGCAATGAGTTGTCTGAGGAGAGGAGTGCTGTCCAAGCGAGAGGCTTCATTGGGAAGGGCTGCCGGGGTGGAGGGCAGGAGGGTGAGGGAAACGGAGAGAACCACTCTGTCACGTGGCTCGCACTCTCAGGTTTTATGGTCATCGGGTTCATTTCTGGTTTGTCTCTTGCCAGGCATTCTGAATTGGGATCCTTCTTGGGGGCACACGCATCACTCAGCCGAGATGGATTCCAGCGAAGTGCATCCTGGGAGGTTGGTAGGACCTCTGAACTGGAGCCTCCCATCTCCTGACCTCTCCAGAATTCTGGTTGGTGGTAGCTTGTTCGTTCCTTGTTCCTTCCCAGGACCTCCTGTTGTGAGATGACTCCTGCAAGTGTTTTCTTTTCTCTGTTGCCTGGCCAGGGTGGGTGGTCCGTGGTTCATTTAGCAGTTTCTTTTTGGTTCTCTCGAGTAAGGTCCTCCACAGGGTAAATGTATGAAATGATAAAAGGCAATGTGTTAACTCATTTGTATTCATAATTGGGTAAGTTGGCTTGTTTTGTGTATGTTAGACCTGATCACCAGACCGAAGGTCATGGAGAACGTTTGTAGTTTTCTAAAATTTCAATAGTTTTTAAAATGGAGTTACCTTGTTGCAAAGTTTGTGTGTATGTTCATATTTTTTTAAACAGTTATTTCTTTTTAGTTGATTGATCATTGCTTTACAATATTGGTTTGATTTGTCATACATCCACATGAATTGACCATAGGTGTACCTATGTCCTCTTGCTCTGGAATCTCCCTCCCACCTCGCACGCATTCCCACCTCTCTAGGTTACTACTGAGCCCCAGTTTGAGTTCCCTGAATCATACAGCAAATTCCCATTGGTTGTCTATTTACAAAGGTTGGTGTACCTGCATCCATGCTGCTCTCTCCATTCATCTCACCCTCTCCCTCTTGTTCCCCACCCTCGTCTGGTAAGTCTGTTCTCTATGTCTGCACCTCCATTGCTGCTCTGTGAACAGACTCGTCAGTACCATCCTTCTAGATTCCATGTTTTTCTCTCTTTGACTGACTTCCCTCCCCTTTATTAGAACAAACTCACATGTGTTCCTTTTTATGGCTGCATTCCATACAGGCTCTGATTGTTCCTTAGCCATGTTTTGCGGAGGGTCATGGAGCTATTCTGCTCCATTTCAGTTTGGGCTTCCAGTCTGAGTGCTCGCAGCAGAGCTGCTTCTGGGTGAGCCCTCTGAGGTCTGTGAGCGCCGGGCTGCCCGCTCTTCTCCTGTGGCCCGCAGGGGGGCGCCAAAGCCCCCTCTGACCCGCGGGCGCAGGACGCTTTGCCTTTAGGCTCTGCCCCGTGAGCAGCTGGCGGGAGCTTTGTCTCCTCAGGACCATCAGGGCTCAGGCTTCTGGATAACAGGGCTGCATCCAGGCTGAGAGGAGCAGGGTTGCCTCAGTGCCCACCAGCAGGGAGGCGCTGCAAGAGCGAAAAATGAGGACGGAGTAGACGTTTCCTGTGTCCAGCTGAGGGCTGACTGGAGGTCCATCTCGGAGGACTCAGGGGGAAAGAGCTCCGTGTGCAAAGCGGTGGGTTTTCAGTTCGATTTGCGTTAGATGATGTAGAGGATGAACACTGATGTTCTTCCGTGGTAGGTGGCCGTTTTCCTGTCACTGTTTCTTGAGAAGACTGTCCTTTCCTCTTCGCTCGTTCCTGGTTTGATTTTCAGGAACTGACCATGTACATGTGGGTTCGTTTCTGGGCTCTCTATTCTCTCCTGGAGTCCATGTGTCTGTGTTCCTGCCAGTTCCTCACTGTGGTGGTCACTACAGCTCCGTGATGTAGTTTGAAGAGGGATAGGAAGATGCCTCCAGCTGTGTTCCTCTTTCTCAGAGTCTTTTTGGCCGTTTAAGGTCCTGGTCAACAGTAGCAGTCTAATATGAGGAATATTTCTATTTCTGTGAAAAATGCCATTGAATGTTATTTTGTGATTGCAGTCCGTGTATTTGTTGATGACTTTGGTTGGAATGGACCTTTTAATTCCTCATTGTTCCAGTGCATGAGCGTGGAATAGTTTTCTGTGTATTTGTGTTTTCTTTGGTTTCTTTATCAGTGCTTTCTAGTTTTCTGACTACTGGTCTTTTATGTTCTTGATTAAGTTTGTTGCTAGATGTTTTATTTAAGTGGGAGTTTCTTAATTTTTTTTTCTGATTGTTATGAGTGTCTAGAAATGCAAGTGATTTTTGGACTGTAAATGGTAGTCTATTATATGATTGTAAATTGATCCCAAATGATTCAGCTTTACTGAAAGTAGTCTAACAACATTTTGTGAAGTGATGTGGAACGTTTTATCTGTAACATCTGTTTCTCCTGCAGTAGGTCATCCAGAGGACCCAAGACATGGTGGTTACTAAGAGACTTCCCACAGTACTTCTTCATTCCACGTGGACTCCTTCAAGGGCAGTGAGCATCGCAGCTTCCCTTGAACTTCGTCTGGGTAAGTCTTGGCCTGTATCAGAAAGCTTCCTGCCTGTCTACTCTAAATTTCTTTTGTGGTATTGACATGGTTGTTTTGAAACCTAGTATACTTTCCAGTCATTTAAAATGTACAGAAAATGCCTAGCAATGGGAACAAGTGCTAGCATTTGCCACATCATCTAAAAGACTCTATGTGTTTTATCCAAAATGGGTACCTTCTGCAGAACCAGCACATAATCTCCAAAATCAGGAAATCATATGGTATCTACGTTATAATGTAATCCACCGCCCCACTTCCACTTTGCAATGTTCAAGTGTATGAATATATCTTTTGTTTCCATCTTCATCCTTTTTTCTTTATTTAGAGTGTTACTGAGATTTTCAGTTATTTGGACAAACTTGATGGATTGAAAGCAGACATGGTGAATAAGGGTTCTGGGTGGCCTTTTCTATGTGGATTTTTTTTTCACTGAAGATGGTTTGAATATTTATTCGTGTTGTAACATGTATGAATCCTGCATTCTTTCTCCCCCCATAGTAATGAAAAATCAATACTATGCCATTTACCATTTAGATATTTGTAAGCTACAGTGTTGTAGCAGACAACCTTTTCTTGTTTTGCAAACCAGTTTAATAATGTGCACCTTGTGCGTGCTTTGGACAAACTCAGGAAACTGAGTCAGTGACTGAAATGGCCCAAGATATCACCTTAGATTCCATCTTCATCTGAAAACAAAACAGGCACTTCCTGGTGGTCCAGTGGCTGAGACTGGACACTCCCAAAGAAGGAGGCCCAGGTTCATTTCCTGATCCAAGAACTAGATCTCCCATGCCACAACAGAGAATTTGCATGCTGTAGCTAAATATCTGGCTTGCCTCAATGAAGGTTGACCTGGCGCAGCCAAATGAAAACAGAAACAAATATTTAAAAAAATACAACCAAAGGAAAGGAAGGGTATGGTGGCTGTGCAGATTTACGGCTTAGCTTTCCCTATCGATAGAAAAGAAAAAAGAGTTTCAAAAGACTGTGTCTCATCCTTCTATCTGGCATATAGAGAGGATTCCTTTGAAATGAGATTTCTCTGGTAAATGTGACTCACAGAAGAGCTGTCTTGAACTTGGGGTTTCAGAGATGATCATGTGTCCTCTAAAAAAATAAAAGTTAATTGGGTCCAACTAATCCTCATGCTGAGGTGGTATATTTTGTGGTAGCATTTGCTCCCCTTCACTTTGCATGTATCCCCATTTGTTTACACTGTCATCTACTGAAGACATCCTGATATTTGAAAGTTTGTAAGTGATTCCAAGTCGAGCTGTTGTATATAATCATGCGATCCTTTTTTGTCTGGACATGTTTTCAAAGCTGTTTAGTAAGTGCTGGACATGAAGATTCAGGTCACAGGTGAGCCTTGTTTAGCTGTGGAAAAATCCAGCTATGTTTCTCTGTGGCTTGTGGGATCTTCTGGGGTAAGGGATCGAACTAGAGTGTCTTGCATTGTCAGGCAGATTCTTTACCACTGAGCCACCGGAGAAGCTGTGCCCTACCCCTTTTCTTGAGTTGACTGGATCTAATAGGTGTGCAGTGCTACCTCACTGTTATTTTAGTTTGTCATTTCCTAATGCTATGTGGTTTTGAGTCTTTTTGATAGGCTTATTTACTATCTTTATATTTTTGTAGCCAGGTGTTTAGGTGTATACATATTTTATGAGATTGTTCTAGATTTTTTGGTATATTTGGAGAACAATCCTTTATCAGATATCTATTTTATAAATATAGTTTCCTGTGGCTTGTGTTTAAGTTTTGTGAATAAGGTTTTCACCGTTTTCAATTTCTAATTTTTTAAAGTTGATGTTATATGTGTTTTCTATCCTTTTTTGGATAGCCTTTAGTGTGTTGTTGTTGTTGTTAAATTTTATAAGCAGAAGGGAGGTACCGTAGATACAGTTTTAAGCTAAGCTGAGGTGCCACAGAATACAGTTTTGCCTTTTGTCTGTTGAGAAGTTTGAGTGAGTTTGGTGTACACTGTAACATTATGTCTACATTCATTTGACTGGATATAGCTTCCAGTTATTTGTCTAATTGGTTTTTGGGAGATATGATGGGAAGTCAGTTTTTCCAAAGGGAAACTGAGGTCCATGAAACATGAACTCTTTTCGATCGGTCGGAATCACTTTCTGCTATTTCTGACAGATTTGACTTGTTTGGATATCTCATATGAGCCGGAATCACAGAACGTTTGTCTTTTTTTTGGTCTGGTTTATTTCACTTAATCTAATGACCATAAGGTTTGTCCACATTGTCGCATTGTCAGAATTACTGACTTTGAAGGGCCGAATCAGATTCCATTGTGTGTATACCACAGTTTGTTTATGGAATTGGCTGCCATGGACACTTCCGATTGCTTCTGTTTGTTTGCCAGTGTGAATCATGCTGTTGTGAGTATGACGGAAGGAGTAGCCATTTTTTTCAGCCCCCTTTCCCAATCCTTTTGGGTACATAGCATGAATTGGAATCGAACTATGTATTTCTTCCACGTGTTCGTTTTGGAGTCATTTGTGTAATGTCTTGCAGAGTGGCAGCACCATTTAATGTACTTTTTTGTATGGTGGAATACCGTTCAAGCTTCTGAATATACCTTGCGTTGCATATTCAGTCTCCACCAACGGACACTTGAATGAGTTCTACCTTTGAGCTATTGTGAATGTCACTATGATATTTGTGTACCAGTTTTTGTTTGAATTATTAACAAATACATTACCATATATAAAAGAAGCCACAAGGACCTACTGTACAGTTTAGGAAACTATTAAATATCTTATGATGATGTGTAATGCAAGAGAATCTCCAAAGGAATATATGAAAAGCACATAATAACCATGATATTTATTGTGGCAACACTATGAGTTATCATAGCACTACTCAAGTGTATTTATACATGTCACTAAAATATTTACATCTGTAAGGATATTATAAAAAATTATATAAAAAATCAAGAATTCAAACAGAGAATAAATAAACTTCCTGTCATTGCTCGTCATCATTTATACACTCATACTACCTGTAACACTCATTGTATAAGTGCTGGACTAGCAATTGACATTCTTGTAAACCAAGAGATTGTGAAGGTGTAAGGAAATATAGCTTATTGAATTCCTTAATGAAGGATTCTAGAACTCTATGTCCATGAAGTGAATGAAATTCCGTTTTAGTGAGCCACATTCTTACTAGAGTGATGAGCCTCCACCCCACCCAACGTTAGTTCACAATGAAATCCTGCAGTCCTCTGGCCTCAATGTCTGCTTCCTGCTACCGAGAAAGAAAAGATGAGGAAGTCCTGACAAAACCGATGCTATTTTTCTTTTTCTGATTTGTATTTTATCGCAGGGCCTGGCAAAAAGAGGGCCCAACCTGTTTTTAGAGTTCCATCCCAAGGGTTCCTCCGGCATGTTCCCTATGTTGACAAACTGCTGATTATTTTCAACAAAGGACAATGATCTGCACTTGACTATCTGTTGCTTGAGCTGGAATAGCAGGCATCCCTTGTAGTGCAGTCGTTCATGCGGAAGTAGACATCCCTGAAGCAATAGTATAAGAGGAACACATTTATCATGTAGACATCGCATCCCATGCATTTGTAATAATTTTTCAGTTATACCCATCATCATCGGAGGAACTGACTTGTCCCAGTAATAACGAGAGGACCCAGTAGAACGGTTCCTTGACTTATGAGTACTTCCTATGAGTACCCTTATGAGTCCTTCTTCCAATGTTGTTTCTCCTAGTTTGGTCATGAACAGTAGAAGCTGATGGCAGTGGTCCTTGAAATGTATGTCGATTCCCAGGTGGCGCAGTTGATCAAGAAATACTCTGCCTACCAGTGCAGGAGGTGGAAGTGATGTGGGTTTGATCCCTGGTTCAGGAAGATAACAATTCATACACATGTTTTCTGGGAACCAGTTTGATACTCATGAGTTTTTTCTTCTGTATCCAGAAAAACAAATGCTGTTCAAGGACACTGAAAGAACCCTGATTTCGAAAATCAGATCTGTATTGTGAACAATGCTTCGATATCCGTGAGTCGAAGCATAGTATTATGCCTATCATCCTTGTATTTCCCTCAGTGAAATATGTTGAGGAAAACTCTTCATTCGTGGTCTAGAGTCACGAAGAAGCTAAATAGCATTCATCCTTTACGTTGACAACTGTGAATCTAAATCTCCTGTGAATCCTATGTGACAACCACACATACCAACATGAGTTATCAGTATTATATCGATATTTTTAGTCCTATTGTATGTCAACTAAAAAAATCAATATCTAATTGTACATGAAGTCAAGACATAAAGTCAGTGCAAATACAAAATGTTCCATCCTTTGAGAAAGGGAGAAAAACATCTCTGTGCTTAGCCTATCGCATTT
>NW_017212625.1:0-16401 GCF_001704415.2 Capra hircus
TCTAGCAACAAACTTAATCAAGAACATAAAAGACCAGTAGTCAGAAAACTAGAAAGCACTGATAAAGAAAACCAAAGAAAACACAAATACACAGAAAACTATTCACGCTCATGCACTGGAACAATGAGGAATTAAAAGGTCCATTCCAACCAAAGTCATCAACAAATACACGGACTGCAATCACAAAATAACATTCAATGGCATTTTTCACAGAATAGAAATATTCCTCATATTAGACTGCTACCTGTTGACCAGGACCCTTAAACGGCCAAAAGACTCTGAGAAAGAGGAACACAGCTGGAGGCATCTTCCTAATCCCTCTTCAAACTACATCACGGAGCTGTAGTGACCACCACAGTGAGGAACTGGCAGGAACACAGACACATGGACTCCAGGAGAGAATAGAGAGCCCAGAAACGAACCCACATGTACATGGTCAGTTCCTGAAAATCAAACCAGGAACGAGCGAAGAGGAAAGGACAGTCTTCTCAAGAAACAGTGACAGGAAAAACGGCCACCTACACGGAAGAACATCAGTGTTCATCCTCTACATCATCTACGCAAATCGAACTGAAAACCCACCGCTTTGCACACGGAGCTCTTTCCCCCTGAGTCCTCCGAGATGGACCTCCAGTCAGCCCTCAGCTGGACACAGGAAACGTCTACTCCGTCCTCATTTTTCGCTCTTGCAGCGCCTCCCTGCTGGTGGGCACTGAGGCAACCCTGCTCCTCTCAGCCTGGATGCAGCCCTGTTATCCAGAAGCCTGAGCCCTGATGGTCCTGAGGAGACAAAGCTCCCGCCAGCTGCTCACGGGGCAGAGCCTAAAGGCAAAGCGTCCTGCGCCCGCGGGTCAGAGGGGGCTTTGGCGCCCCCCTGCGGGCCACAGGAGAAGAGCGGGCAGCCCGGCGCTCACAGACCTCAGAGGGCTCACCCAGAAGCAGCTCTGCTGCGAGCACTCAGACTGGAAGCCCAAACTGAAATGGAGCAGAATAGCTCCATGACCCTCCGCAAAAACATGGCTAAGGAACAATCAGAGCCTGTATGGAATGCAGCCATAAAAAGGAACACATGTGAGTTTGTTCTAATAAAGGGGAGGGAAGTCAGTCAAAGAGAGAAAAACATGGAATCTAGAAGGATGGTACTGACGAGTCTGTTCACAGAGCAGCAATGGAGGTGCAGACATAGAGAACAGACTTCAGACGAGGGTGGGGAACAAGAGGGAGAGGGTGAGATGAATGGAGAGAGCAGCATGGATGCAGGTACACCAACCTTTGTAAATAGACAACCAATGGGAATTTGCTGTATGATTCAGGGAACTCAAACTGGGGCTCAGTAGTAACCTAGAGAGGTGGGAATGCGTGCGAGGTGGGAGGGAGATTCCAGAGCAAGAGGACATAGGTACACCTATGGTCAATTCATGTGGATGTATGACAAATCAAACCAATATTGTAAAGCAATGATCAATCAACTAAAAAGAAATAACTGTTTAAAAAAAATATGAACATACACACAAACTTTGCAACAAGGTAACTCCATTTTAAAAACTATTGAAATTTTAGAAAACTACAAACGTTCTACATGACCTTCGGTCTGGTGATCAGGTCTAACATACACAAAACAAGCCAACTTACCCAATTATGAATACAAATGAGTTAACACATTGCCTTTTATCATTTCATACATTTACCCTGTGGAGGACCTTACTCGAGAGAACCAAAAAGAAACTGCTAAATGAACCACGGACCACCCACCCTGGCCAGGCAACAGAGAAAAGAAAACACTTGCAGGAGTCATCTCACAACAGGAGGTCCTGGAAGGAACAAGGAACGAACAAGCTACCACCAACCAGAATTCTGGAGAGGTCAGGAGATGGGAGCTCCAGTTCAGAGGTCTACCAACCTCCCAGGATGCACTTCGCTGAATCCATCTCGGCTGAGTGATGGCTGTGCCCCAAGAAGGATCCCAATTCAGAATGCCTGGCAAGAGACAAACCAGAAATGAACCATGACCATAAAACCTGAGAGTGCGAGCCACGTGACAGAGTGGTTCTCTCCGTTTCCTCACCCTCCTGCCCTCCACCCGGCAGCCCTTCCCAATGAAGCTCTCGCTTGGACAGCACTCCTCTCCTCAGACAACTCATTGCCCAGTGTCAGACAAGAACTCACTCTCAAGCCCTGGAAGGGAACCCCCTTCCTTCATCAAAAGCAATATCCAGGAAAAAAGCTTCAAACGCTATCTTGCAGAGAAGGAAATCAGACAAGGCAATGGCAGCCCGCTCCAGTACATTGCCTGGAGAATCCCACGGACAGAGGAGCCTGGTAGGCTGCAACCCCGGGTCACTAAGAGTCGGACACGACTTCACTGAGTGACTCACTTTCACTTTTCACTTTCATGTACTGGAGGAGGACATGGCAACCACTCCAGTGTTCTTGCCTGGAGAATCCCAGGGACAGAGGAGCCTGTAGGCTGCTGTCTATGGGGTCGCGCAGAGTCAGGCACGACTGAAGCGACGTGCAGCAGCAGCAGAGAAGGAAATGGCACCACCTGCAGTACTCTGGTCTCAGAAATCCTAGGGACAGAGGAGCTTGGTGGGCTACAGTCCAAAAGCAGGGCATTTCTGACGGAGGAAACAGTCCCAGGGAAGCTGAGCTGCTCACCAAAGGCCCAGAGCTTGGATAGCACACCAGAGCTGTGGCTGAGGATTCCCAGCTGCCATGCCTCTTGATCCTGGCCTCTTTCACTAGATACTGTGTGGAAAACTAGAATCTCAATATGCCCTGGTGGTTCATAGTCAGAATCCACCTGCCAGTGCTGGAGATGCATGTGCGATCCCTAGGATGGAGATGCCACATCCTATGGAGCCCGTGTGCCACAACTGCCGAGCCTGTGCTCTAGATCCTGAAGCCACGATGCCGAGTTCACATGCCGCAGCCACTGAGCCCGTGAGCCTGTGCCCTCAACAAGAGACACACTGCAGTGAGAAGCCTGCAAACCACTCGTTATGGCCCATGCTCACCAAAACTAGAGAAAAGCCCACACACAAAGATGCAACACAGCCAACAATCAATACAACTCTTTCCTAAAAAATGCACATCTGACAAAGAAACTGTACTCGAATTGTCCAAGAACACTAGAGCAAACAAGCCCATTCATAATTGGTAACGACTGAAATAGACACCTGGCCACTGAGGTATACTGATAGTAAACTATCATACAAAAACATACTCAAGATACTGGTGCGATGCACGCAGAGCCCCTTTGAAAGACAATCTGACAGTTTTTTTTTTTCAGTAACCACGTGGACAAGCACTGAATTCTGTGTATGACAAGCGGTGGAAGCCAGGTATCTTACCATTGGAAGGCAAAGTTCCAGATAAACAAAAGGAAACGTTACAATGTCCATGTCGTGGTGGATCAGGTTGGAGACATCATCACAAATTACCTTAACTGAATATGTTCAAAGGTGAGCTGGAATACATGGAGATATATCTCCATGTATTGTCAGCTGAGCATATTGAGCTCCTACATGTATGTTTTAAATATCCTTCTCTAATAAAAGGAACAGGAAACATCTCCGATGGCCTGGTGTAAAGAAGCTGCCTACCGATGCAGGGAACACGGTTCAATTCCTGTGTAGAAGATTCCACACGCCCAGGGCAATGAAGCCTTGAACAACTCTTGACGTTTGCATGCTCCAGAGCCAAGTTCTGCACACAGAGAAAGCACTGCAATGAGAAGCCATGGCACAGCAACTAGAAGGTAGCCTCTGCTCACTACAACTAGACAAAGGAGCAATAAAGACCCGCACAGTCAAAAATAATGTCATGTTAAAAAAGGACAGTTCTTTGAAGAAATGACTGAGACTAGGGGTGCGACTGTAAATATATGAGCCAGGGTCATCTTCATTATGAGAAATTAAAGAAACTAAAGACAACTATCAAGCTGTCCAAACGGATACAAATGAATGACGACACAGTGTTATCTGTATACACCAGCAAATAACAATCTGAAAGGAATTGAAACAAACAATTCCCCTTCAATCACGTCAACATTAATAAAAGACTTTGCTATGGATGGAATGAGGATGACAAGACTGCACACTGGAAATGATACATGATTGCTGAAAAATACCCTCAAAGCCATGGACAGAGACTCCATAGCGATGACAAGACTTCAGTTGCAATACCGTGGAATGCATCTGCCATCTGAAATGAAGATTCAATATGAATTACAAAAGGCTGAAGGTGGCTGCTAAACCACAAAATGCAGCATTCTTGCCTCAGAGGAGAATTCAATCCAGGGCAAGTGACGAAGCTTGATGGCTCAGAGTTTTCTGTGAAAAAGTTTGATTCAAGTAGAAAGAGATCGAGAGAGCTGCTGACGTAGACATTCAAAGGGGGAAGAAAGAGTACCCCTGCTAGTCTTTAGCCAGATGTATACAGCCACTAGCAGTCTGCTAAGAAAGAAAGACAATGTCTCAGAGAATGGCACCAGGCCCCTCACCCACAGCATGCATTGAGATCACATTGGCAGCAGATGAGTCATCCCAGGCCAGAAAATGATGGACATGAATCTTGAAGAAAGGCAGATTTCCAAGCAAATATATAGTTTCATTCACAGAGGTTAAGAGAACCAGGTATGAGTAAGACAAACCGGTTTGTCGAGTCGTTTCTGAGCCTTAGGGGGAACTGACCTGAAGACATTAACATACCTTAAGACAAACATTTCATAAGAACATGCATTGCTTAGTTCAAGTTTGAGAAAGTTAATTCAGGTGGAGCCAGGAGTTGTCATGGCAACACAGAATTTTCAGAGAAACCTTCTTTTACATTTGTATCAAGATGGAGAAAAAAAAACGCAGCCCTCTTTGGTCTCCTCCTGCCTCTTAGAGAGAGAAAAAACGTCTGACACTTGCAGTTTATTTTCTCTGTCTGGAGACCCCTGGCCTTCCTGCCTGTTATCCTCTCCAGGCCTGTAGGAAGCAATCCACTCGGCTGCTTGGGAAAAGCGCGCGGGTCTGAGCTGTATGCAAAGGGTGAAGCGGTAAAACCCTCGCCCCAAAGGCGAGGCTTTTCTGCGATCGCATTTCAGTCGTCTCCGAGACTGCAAACAAAGGGCAGAAGACATGGTTCCCTGCTCCGCCGAGTCCGAGTTCCCTTACCTGTGGTCCACAGCCCTGCGCTCTGCTCGCTGGATGCCAATCGACGGGACCCAGGAGCCCACGAAACGAGCAGTCCCAGCTGCAATGGCGAGCCCTGAGAGCACAACTGGGACCCTGGCCCCGAGGCGCGCATGTTCACCCCGCCCCAGACCGCTCCCGTGAGCCGCGCCCCTGACCAGCCGCCCAGGCTCGCCCCCCCCGACGCGCGCACGGTGCGCCCGCCCCCACGCCCCTGCCAGGCCAGGCCCGGGACCGCGACTGCCTCCAGGGAAACACAAGGACAAGCAGATCCACCCCACCGAGACAACCAAGCTTTTTCTCAGCTCATCTGTCTATGATTTAGGGATAAGAAGCAAAGATGACCTAGGACAGCCATGATATTCTATAGAGCCAGACCTGGCGCGCAGAGGCTTGAAGAGGGCCCGGGAGCGCTGCCTGAAACAGCAAGCCTCTGTAGCATAGCGGTTAGGCAGGCTGGTAAGTCAGGCAGACTAGGTCTGTAGTCAGGAGTTCAAGTCCCGGGTTTAACTCTTTCCCTTTTAGGGGCGGGGACCACAAGAGGCGGGCTTAGACCGAAAAGTTTCTTTGATTTTAGAGGTTTATTGTGAAGCTTAGGTTAGGTTCGGGCAACCCCCCAACTCGCTCGGTTCGGGTTCGGGTTAGGTTAGAATTCGGGGAACCCCCTCTTCTTAGAGTTCGGTTTGGTTAGGTTCAGGTCAGGGTCAGGGTTCAGGTTACGGTTAGGGCTTAAAGTGAGCGCTAATGGGCCCATAGTTCTTTATTAGCCTGCCCTGGCGGGCCGAGGCTTGAAGAGTGCCTGGGAGCAGCATGAAACCGGGGGCTTTGTTAGCATAGCGGTTAGGCTGACGGCCGAGTAAACATGCAATCTGCTTGTGGGTCAGAAGTTCCAGTCCGGGCTTGCCTTTTTGCTTTGAGCGGATGGGGGACCGCAAGGGCGGGCTTAGGCCAGAAAAGTTTCTTTTCTTTTAGAGTTTATTGTTAGGGTTAGGGTTAGGTTAGGTGCCGGCATCCCCTCAACTTGTTAGGGTTCAGGTTCAGAGTTCGGTTACGGGAATCCCCTCCCTTCTTAGGGTTTGGATTCGGTTCGGGTTAGGTTCAGGTTCGGTTTGGGTTTGGAGTTCAGGTTTGGGTTCGGGTTCGCGGTTCTCGTTTGGGGTTTGGGGTTCCGATTAGGGTTCAAGGTTCAGCTTAGGGTTTGGGGTTTGGATCAGGTTATGGGTTCTCGTTCAGATTAGGGTTGCAGTTGGGGTTTGGGTTTGAGGATCGGGTTAAGGGTTTGGGTTTGGGGCTCGCGGTTTGAGTTGGGGCTTGGTTTGGGTTTGGGATCAGTTAGGGTCTCGGATGGTTTAGAGGTTCGCAGTTGGGGTTTGGGTTTGAGGTTAGGGTTAGGGTTTGGGTTTGAGGTTCACGGTTGGGGTTGGGATTTGGGATTCGGGTTAGGGTTTGGGTTGCGGTTTGGGTTGGGTTTGGTAGGGTTCGCGTTAGGATTTGGGTTGGGTTCGGGTAGGATTCTCGTTCGGGTTAGGGTTGGCAGTTTAGGTAAGGCTTAGGGGTTTGGGTTTGAGTTTGGGATTTGGGTGAGGGTTCGCGGTTTGGGTTCCAGTTATGGTTTGGGGTTGGGTTGAGGTTGGGGGTTGGGATTAGGGTTCGGTTTCTGGGTTGACGTTTGGGTTAGGATTAGGGTTAGATTTGGGTTTGGGGTTTGGGATTGGGTTGAGGTTCCGATTAGGGTTGAGTATGTGAGGTTTGTGTTCGGGGTCGAGATTGAGTTTGGGTTTGGGTCAGGGATTGGTTCATGTTTGGGTTGGGGTGAGGTGCAGTTTCGAGTTTTGCTGTTCGGTTAGGAATTAGGGTTGCAGTCGGGGTTCGGCTAGAGGTTTGGGTGTGCGTTTTGGATTTGAGTTTGGGTCCGGTTAGGGTTTGGGGTTTGGTTCGGTTAGCAGTTTGGAGTTTGGGTTTGGGGTTGGTTTCGGTTAGGTTCGGTTGGTGTTGCGGTTGGATTGGGTTTGGGATTTGGGTTCAGTTAGGGGTTTGCGATTCGGTTAGGGTTGGTTCGGTTCGGGTGTGGGGTGGGGTACAGGTAGGGGTTTGGGTTCAGTTTGGTTCGTTTAGGGTGTGCGTGTGTTGGGTGTGTTTGGGGTTCGGGTTGGGTTCTGGATGGGTCGAGTTATGATTCGGGTTTGGCACGGTTCAGGATTTGCGTTCGGGCTTGAGGGTCGGGTTTGGTTTGGGTTAGGGCTCGGTAGGTTTGGTTAGTTAGGGTTCACGTACGGTTAGGTGTTGGGTTGAGTTGGGATTGGTTAGGGGTTTGAGTCGGTAAGGGTTTGAGTTCCTGTCAGGTTTGGGTTTGCGTGGGATAGGGTTCATTCAGATATGGGTTTGGGGTTCGGGTACCATGTTTGGGTATGTGGTTCGGGTTTGGGTATGTGTCATTGTTTGGTTTGAAAGCCCTCCTGCAGGAGCTAGGTGCGCCTCCAGTACGCAGAGCTCTGGCTCTGCTCAGAGCCCCGATCTGGCAGAGTTCCCGCGCCAGAGCTGCTCTGCCATGGCGAGCCTTGCGCCAGACTTACCTGCTTTTAGGCTCCCTCCCTAGGAAGGAGCAGGCTGTGTGAGGCTGGGAGACGCCACTGGCGCCTTCCTGGCTTCAGCTCTTCCCCTGCCTTGCCTTTGCACTTAGGTCCCAAGCGTCCTTGAGGAGGGCTCAGGGGCTGGTGGGTTGCACACTACCAAGGGCTCCAGAAGTGAGAATTCTGTAGGAGGGATCGAAAGGCAACAGCAGGGCTCCTTCAGCGGTTGCTTGGCCGCCCAGACTCAGCGCCACACGGAGAGCACCAGGCTTCCAAGGCCCCTGGCTGGGTTTTGCATCCCCGACACCCCAGAGGCTGACTCCGTTGGGTGCCTCAGAAAGTGTATGACAGACGTAGGTTCCCTAGCACTCTCCTCCCCAGCAGAGACATGTGCAGGTGGTTGGGGCCTGATCCTGCGTGTCTGGGTTCCCGCCCACAGCCCCAACTCAGGGGAAGCAGCCCCTGAGCAAGACCTGCTGGAGGAGCCCTGCGCCCCCGCCTGATAGGCGAGTGCACAGCCAGCAGGGAAGCGAGCCTCCTCGGGGGAAGAGGAGGCAGCCAGCCCGTCAAGCTGAAAGCCCTGCTTGCACGGAGCTAAGTGCGCCTCCCAGTACGGCAGAGCTCTAGCTCTGCTCAGAGCCCCGATCTGGCAGAGTTCCTGGCGCGAGGCTGCTCTGCCGGGGGCTAGCCTTGCCCAGACTTGCCTTGCTTTTAGGCTGCCTCTCCAGGAAGGAGCAGGCAGCAGGAGCCTGGGATCGCCACTGGCGCCTTCCTTGCCTCAGCTCCAATCCTGCCTTGCCTTTGCACTTAGGTCCCAGTCCTCCTTAAGGAGAGCTTAGGGGCTGGTGGGTTGCACACTGCCAAGGCTCCAGCAGTGAGAATTCTGTCAGAGGGAAGGAAGGGCAACTGCAGGGCTCCTCCAGCGGTTGCTTGGCCGCCCCAGATTCAGCGCCCACACGGAGAGCACCAGGCTCCCAGGGCCCCTGGCTGGGGTTTTCAGCCCCGCACACACGGAGGCTGATTCCTTGGGTGCCCAGAAAGTGTATGACAGACGTAGGTTCCCTAGCACTCTCCTCCCCAGCAGAGACATGTGCAGGTGTTTGGGGCCTGATCCTGCGTGTCTGGGTTCCTGCCCACAGCCCCAACTCAGGGAAGCAGCCCCTGAGGCAAGACCTGCTGGAGGAGCCCTGCGCCCCCCGCCTGATAGGCGAGTGCACAGCCAGCAGGGAAGCGAGCCTCCTCGGGGAAGAGGAGGCAGCAAGTCCCCGTCAAGCTGAAATCCCTGCTTACACGAAGCTAAGTGCGACTCCAGTACGGCAGATCTCTAGCTCTGTTCAGAGGCCCGATCTGGCAGAGTTCCTGGCACCAAGATGCTCTGCCATAGGCGAGCCTTGCGCAGACTTGCCTTGCTTTAAGGCTCCCTCCCCAGGAAGGAGCAGGCTGTGTGAGGCTCGGAAACGCCACTGGCGCCTTCCTGGCTTCAGCTCTACCCCTGCCTTGCCTTTGCACTTAGGTCCCAAGCGTCCTTGAGGAGGGCTTAGGGGCTGGTGGGTTGCACACTGCCAAGGGCTCCAGCAGTGAAAGCTCTGTCAGAGGGAAGCGAAGGGCAACAGCAGGGCTCCTTCAGCGGTTCCTTGGCCGCCCAGACAAAGCTCCGCACGGAGAGCACCAGGTTCCAAGGGCCCCTGGCTGGGTTTTGCATCCCCACACTCCAGAGGCTGACTCCGTGGGTGCCTAGAAAGTGTGTGAGAGACGTAGGTTCCCTAGCACTCTCCTCCCCAGCAGAGACATGTGCAGGTGGTTGGGGCCTTATCCTGCGTGTCTGGGTTCCCGCCCACAGCCTCAACTCAGGGGAAGCAGCCCCTGAGGCAAGACCTGCTGGAGGAGCCCTGCGCGCCCGCCTGATAGGCGAGAGCACAGCCAGCAGTGTAGCGAGCCTCCTCGGGAGAAGAGGAGGCAGCCGAGCCCAGTCAAGAGGAAAGCCCTGCTTGCACGGAGCTAAGTGGGCCTCCAGTACGGCAGAGCTCTAGCTCTGCTCAGAGCCCCGATCTGGCAGAGTTTCTGGCGCGAGGCTGCTCGGCCGGGGGCTCGCCTTGCCCAGACTTGCCTTGCTTTTAGGCTCCCTCCCCAGGAAGGAGCTGTCTGAGCGAGCCTGGGAGACGCCACTGGTGCCTTCCTTGCCTCAGCTCCAATCCTGCCTTGCCTTTGCACATAGGTGCCAGGCGTCGTTGGGGAGGGCTTAGGGGTGGTGGGTTGCACACTGCCAAGGGCTTCAGCAGTGAGAGCTCTGTCAGAGGGAAGGGAAGGGCAACTGCAGGGCTCCTCCAGCGGTTTCTAGGCCGCCTAGAATCAGCGCCGCACCGAGAGCACCAGGCTCCCAGGGCCCCTGGCTGGGGTTTTCAGCCCCGCACACACGGAGGCTGATTCCTTGGGTGCCCAGAAAGTGTATGACAGACGTAGGTTCCCTAGCACTCTCCTCCCCAGCAGAGACATGTGCAGGTGGTTGGGGCCTGATCCTGCGTGTCTGGGTTCCTGCCCACAGCCCCAACTCAGGGGAAGCAGCCCCTGAGGCAAGACCTGCTGGAGGAGCCCTGCGCCCCCGCCTGATAGGCGAGTGCACAGCCAGCAGGGAAGCGAGCCTCCTCGGGGGAAGAGGAGGCAGCCCAGCCCCGTCAAGTTGAAAGCCCTGCTTGCACGGAGCTAAGTGCGCCTCCAGTACGGCAGAGCTCTAGCTCTGCTCAGAGCCCCGATCTGGCAGAGTTCCTGGCGCGAGGCTGCTCTGCCGGGGCTAGCCTTGCCCAGACTTGCCTTGCTTTTAGGCTGCCTCTCCAGGAAGGAGCAGGCAGCAGGAGCCTGGGAGTCGCCACTGGCGCCTTTCTTGCCTCAGCTCCAATCCTGCCTTGCCTTTGCACTTAGGTCCCAGTCCTCCTTAAGGAGAGCTTAGGGGCTGGTGGGTTGCACACTGCCAAGGGCTCCAGCAGTGAGAATTCTGTCAGAGGGAAGGGAAGGGCAACTGCAGGGCTCCTCCAGCGGTTGCTTGGCCGCCCAGATTCAGCGCCACACGGAGAGCACCAGGCTCCCAGGGCCCCTGGCTGGGGTTTTCAGCCCCGCACACACGGAGGCTGATTCCTTGGGTGCCCAGAAAGTGTATGACAGACGTAGGTTCCCTAGCACTCTCCTCCCCAGCAGAGACATGTGCAGGTGTTTGGGGCCTGATCCTGCGTGTCTGGGTTCCTGCCCACAGCCCCAACTCAGGGGAAGCAGCCCCTGAGGCAAGACCTGCTGGAGGAGCCCTGCGCCCCCGCCTGATAGGCGAGTGCACAGCCAGCAGGGAAGCGAGCCTCCTCGGGGGAAGAGGAGGCAGCAAGTCCCCGTCAAGCTGAAATCCCTGCTTACACGAAGCTAAGTGCGACTCCAGTACGGCAGATCTCTAGCTCTGTTCAGAGGCCCGATCTGGCAGAGTTCCTGGCACCAAGATGCTCTGCCATAGGCGAGCCTTGCGCAGACTTGCCTTGCTTTAAGGCTCCCTCCCCAGGAAGGAGCAGGCTGTGTGAGGCTCGGAAACGCCACTGGCGCCTTCCTGGCTTCAGCTCTACCCCTGCCTTGCCTTTGCACTTAGGTCCCAAGCGTCCTTGAGGAGGGCTTAGGGGCTGGTGGGTTGCACACTGCCAAGGGCTCCAGCAGTGAAAGCTCTGTCAGAGGGAAGCGAAGGGCAACAGCAGGGCTCCTTCAGCGGTTCCTTGGCCGCCCAGACAAAGCTCCGCACGGAGAGCACCAGGTTCCAAGGGCCCCTGGCTGGGTTTTGCATCCCCACACTCCCAGAGGCTGACTCCGTGGGTGCCTAGAAAGTGTGTGAGAGACGTAGGTTCCCTAGCACTCTCCTCCCCAGCAGAGACATGTGCAGGTGGTTGGGGCCTTATCCTGCGTGTCTGGGTTCCCGCCCACAGCCTCAACTCAGGGGAAGCAGCCCCTGAGGCAAGACCTGCTGGAGGAGCCCTGCGCGCCCGCCTGATAGGCGAGAGCACAGCCAGCAGTGTAGCGAGCCTCCTCGGGAGAAGAGGAGGCAGCCGAGCCCAGTCAAGAGGAAAGCCCTGCTTGCACGGAGCTAAGTGGGCCTCCAGTACGGCAGAGCTCTAGCTCTGCTCAGAGCCCCGATCTGGCAGAGTTTCTGGCGCGAGGCTGCTCGGCCGGGGGCTCGCCTTGCCCAGACTTGCCTTGCTTTTAGGCTCCCTCCCCAGGAAGGAGCTGTCTGAGCGAGCCTGGGAGACGCCACTGGTGCCTTCCTTGCCTCAGCTCCAATCCTGCCTTGCCTTTGCACATAGGTGCCAGGCGTCGTTGGGGAGGGCTTAGGGGGTGGTGGGTTGCACACTGCCAAGGGCTTCAGCAGTGAGAGCTCTGTCAGAGGGAAGGGAAGGGCAACTGCAGGGCTCCTCCAGCGGTTTCTAGGCCGCCTAGAATCAGCGCCGCACCGAGAGCACCAGGCTCCCAGGGCCCCTGGCTGGGGTTTTCAGCCCCGCACACACGGAGGCTGATTCCTTGGGTGCCCAGAAAGTGTATGACAGACGTAGGTTCCCTAGCACTCTCCTCCCCAGCAGAGACATGTGCAGGTGGTTGGGGCCTGATCCTGCGTGTCTGGGTTCCTGCCCACAGCCCCAACTCAGGGGAAGCAGCCCCTGAGGCAAGACCTGCTGGAGGAGCCCTGCGCCCCCGCCTGATAGGCGAGTGCACAGCCAGCAGGGAAGCGAGCCTCCTCGGGGGAAGAGGAGGCAGCCCAGCCCCGTCAAGTTGAAAGCCCTGCTTGCACGGAGCTAAGTGCGCCTCCAGTACGGCAGAGCTCTAGCTCTGCTCAGAGCCCCGATCTGGCAGAGTTCCTGGCGCGAGGCTGCTCTGCCGGGGGCTAGCCTTGCCCAGACTTGCCTTGCTTTTAGGCTGCCTCTCCAGGAAGGAGCAGGCAGCAGGAGCCTGGGAGTCGCCACTGGCGCCTTTCTTGCCTCAGCTCCAATCCTGCCTTGCCTTTGCACTTAGGTCCCAGTCCTCCTTAAGGAGAGCTTAGGGGCTGGTGGGTTGCACACTGCCAAGGGCTCCAGCAGTGAGAATTCTGTCAGAGGGAAGGGAAGGGCAACTGCAGGGCTCCTCCAGCGGTTGCTTGGCCGCCCAGATTCAGCGCCACACGGAGAGCACCAGGCTCCCAGGTCCCCTGGCTGGGGTTTTCAGCCCCGCACACACGGAGGCTGATTCCTTGGGTGCCCAGAAAGTGTATGACAGACGTAGGTTCCCTAGCACTCTCCTCCCCAGCAGAGACATGTGCAGGTGTTTGGGGCCTGATCCTGCGTGTCTGGGTTCCTGCCCACAGCCCCAACTCAGGGGAAGCAGCCCCTGAGGCAAGACCTGCTGGAGGAGCCCTGCGCCCCCGCCTGATAGGCGAGTGCACAGCCAGCAGGGAAGCGAGCCTCCTCGGGGGAAGAGGAGGCAGCAAGTCCCCGTCAAGCTGAAATCCCTGCTTACACGAAGCTAAGTGCGACTCCAGTACGGCAGATCTCTAGCTCTGTTCAGAGGCCCGATCTGGCAGAGTTCCTGGCACCAAGATGCTCTGCCATAGGCGAGCCTTGCGCAGACTTGCCTTGCTTTAAGGCTCCCTCCCCAGGAAGGAGCAGGCTGTGTGAGGCTCGGAAACGCCACTGGCGCCTTCCTGGCTTCAGCTCTACCCCTGCCTTGCCTTTGCACTTAGGTCCCAAGCGTCCTTGAGGAGGGCTTAGGGGCTGGTGGGTTGCACACTGCCAAGGGCTCCAGCAGTGAAAGCTCTGTCAGAGGGAAGCGAAGGGCAACAGCAGGGCTCCTTCAGCGGTTCCTTGGCCGCCCAGACAAAGCTCCGCACGGAGAGCACCAGGTTCCAAGGGCCCCTGGCTGGGTTTTGCATCCCCACACTCCCAGAGGCTGACTCCGTGGGTGCCTAGAAAGTGTGTGAGAGACGTAGGTTCCCTAGCACTCTCCTCCCCAGCAGAGACATGTGCAGGTGGTTGGGGCCTGATCCTGCGTGTCTGGGTTCCCGCCCACAGCCTCAACTCAGGGGAAGCAGCCCCTGAGGCAAGACCTGCTGGAGGAGCCCTGCGCGCCCGCCTGATAGGCGAGAGCACAGCCAGCAGTGTAGCGAGCCTCCTCGGGAGAAGAGGAGGCAGCCGAGCCCAGTCAAGAGGAAAGCCCTGCTTGCACGGAGCTAAGTGCGCCTCCAGTACGGCAGAGCTCTAGCTCTGCTCAGAGCCCCGATCTGGCAGGAGTTCCTGGTCGCGATGGCTGCTCTGCTGCGGCGAGCCTTGCCCAGACTTGCCCTGCTTTTAGGCTCCCTCCCCTAGGAAGGAGCAGGCAGCAGTCGAGCCTGGGAGATCGCCACTGGCGCCTTTCTGTCTTCAGCCTCTGCAATCCTGCCTTTCCTTTGCACTTAGGTTCCAAGAGTCCTTGGGAGAGGCTTAGGGGCTGGTGGGTTGCACACTGCCAAGGGCTCCAGCAGTGAGAGCTCTGTCAGAGGGAAGGAAGGGCAACTGCAGGGCTCCTCCAGCGGTTGCTTGGCCGCCCAGACTTAGTGCAGCCACGAAGAGTACCAGTCTCCCAGGGCCCTGCTGGGTGTCTGCCAGCCCCGCACACACCAGAGGCTGACTCTGCGGGCGCCCAGAAGCTGCCTCACACACGTAGGTTCCCTAGCACTCTCCTTCCCAGCAGAGACATGTGTTTGGGAGGGCTTAGGGTTCTCTGAGTTCCACACTTCCAAGGGCTCCAGCACTGAGAGCTCTGTCGGCGGGAAGGGAAGGGCATCTGCAGTGCTCCTTCAGCTGTTGCTTGGCTGTCCAGACTCAGCGCCACATTGAGAGCACCATGCACCCAGTGCCCCTGGGTGGTGTCTGCAGCCAGCAGCCTGGTGACTCACTTTTGGTCTCCCATCATTTGCCTGAAAGACACAGGTTCCCTAATGCTCTTCTCCCAGCAGAGCTGTGTGCAGGTTGTTGGGCCTGCCCCTGCGTGTCTGGGTTCCCGCCCACAACCCCAGCTCAGGGGAAGTAACCCCTGAGCCAAGACCTGCAGGAGGCGAGGTATGGCTCCGCCTGGAAGCCGAGTGCACAGGACAAGTGGAAGGGAGCCTCCTCCGGGGAAGAGGAGGCAGCCCAGTCGCCTGCTGCTGCAAGCCTTGCTGGGGTGGAGCCGAGTGCGCCTCCAGTATGGCAGAGCTCCAGCTCCGCTGAGAGCCCTGATCTGGCAGAGTTCCTTGCGCGAGGCTGCTCTGCCTGGGGCGAGCCTTGCCCAGACCTGCCTGGCTTCTAGACTTCCTGCCCAGGAAGGAGCAGTCTGCACGAGGTTGGGAGACGCCACTGGCACCTTCCTGGCCTCAGCTCTGCTCCTGCCTTGCCTTTGCACCTAGGCCCCAGGCGTTCTTGTGGTGGCTTAGGGGCCGGTGGCTTCCACACTGCCAAGGGCTCCAACAGTGAGAGCTCTGTTCCAGGGAAGTGAAGGGTATATTTGGAGTGCAATCGTTTATCAGATGTGAGACCCACACCTTCACCCTGAACCCTCACCCGAGCCCTTACCCTCGCCCTCACCCACACCCTCACCCTCACCTTGAAGCCTTACCCTCACCCTCACCCTAACCCTAAACCCTCACGCCTCACCCCTCACCCTAACAAGTTTGGGGGCTGTTCTGCACACTGTAACCTTAACCCTTCCCTCACCCGACACCCTATCCACATCCTAACCCTAACCCACTTCATAGTCACGCCTCAACCCTATACTTACCTTGAAGTACGGTACCTGCATCATTTTCGTTTTGGACACTTCCCATGCATAACAAAAGACAAGGTTGGAATGTTTCAAACATCGATCCAAGACCCATTATCCACATAAAAGGGATATAAATACTCTGATCACATCATTTAAATCTCTTGCATCACCAAAATACCTCTCCACCACGTATCCAATCGCCATTGATGGATCACATCTATCTCATACATTTTATAACTTAGCAATCAGATACGCCACCGTATCTGGGTAATTATATACACAGGATATATTGATACCATAAATATTTCAACAAATTCCACTTTCTTACGATGAGTTCAATCTTCACAAAAGTAGGATGAACGGCACCTGTTTCCACTAGGATCCATAGCATTGCACAAAGTGACAGTGAGCGTGAAAATCTTAATGATGACCACCGGAAAGAAGGTCAGCACGGCTGATATCACAGATTTTTCAGTGTTCCAATACGACTTCTACCCAAATCCATAAAGAAAGACATACGCATAGGAAACTACAAATTGAAAGCAAGTCTATTGAGATAAATATTGGACATCAATTGTATGAATCTTTAAGGCATAACTGCAGACATTCTTCAGACATTCTTCAAATTCATAGAATGACAACAAAGTATGGCTACGTACAATCCATTCGGTTTTATAAACCACTCATGAGTAACCTCACAAGCCATTGAAAACCAGATGACACTTTCAAATAGCTTTGATCTACAAACAAGGCTGTAAGACAGAAAGTTAAAATCGAAATACATGAACTAAATCCTCAATAGATATGAAAACATGCCATGGTAGTGAAGTCAATTCACATTAGTTATTAGGGCTCACCCCCCCCATTGAAGCAAAGAAATTTCGAGA
>NW_017212626.1:0-16401 GCF_001704415.2 Capra hircus
AGCCTTGGGGCAGGGTGCTGAAGCCCCAGGGGGGAAGAAAGTGAAGTCGCTCAGTCGTGTCTGATTCTTGGCAACCTCATGGACTGCAGCCCACCAGGCTCCTCCGTCCATGAGAATTTTCAGGCAAGAATACTGGAGTGGTTTGTCATTTTCTTCTCCAGGGGATTTTCCTGACCCAGGAACGAACCTGGGTCTCCCCGCATTGCGGGCAGACGCGTTACCGTCTGAGCCACCAGGAAAGCCCAGCGGGAAGGGATGAGTTCAAGGCAGCCCCAGGTGGCTCTGAATCACGGCTGGAAGTTCCCTGGGATCGGTCCCGGTCTCGAGCCTGTTGTCGAGAAGGGAACAGCGCGAGTCGCTGAAACGCCCTAGCGCCTCCCAGGACGTCTGCCTCAAAGCAGGCTCCCAGCCCATTCAACATGCCGTGGCCGCGCGACCTGGGCCGCAGAGGAAACGCGGCCATCGGGGAGCTGGAAGTGCCTGGCCTTGGAGGCTGCCTCCAAGGAGACGCGCCCGGTTGACCCCGACGGGGCGGCGCACACGCAGCCCAGGGACCCTGCGTGGTCCCTGCTCATGGCACTGACTGGATTGTGAAACGGCAACCGTGAAACTACTGGGGAAAAGCGTGCGTGAATAATCTATATTCTGCAGTTTCGGAGTGGCGTCCTTGCGAGGAACTTGTTTATAAAGTCCGGAAGTCATAAAGAAGTGAAGAATAAATGGCTACAAACTGATCTTTACATATTTCACGAGGTCCAGTGATAAATGTATCCGGAGAGCACTCATGCAAATTTACATGCTTAATAAATTTTGAGGTCAGCTTTGCTTAAATTAAAGGCAAAGTAGTTGGAAGACTATTATGAGGAACCAGGCTGGTAAATCCTTTGCCTTTAGCTTCTCTTCTTTTCTCAGCTAATTTTTAGGCCCCCTCAGACAACCATTTCGCCTTTTTGCATTTCTTTTTTTGGGGGGATGGTCTTGCTCCCTGTCTCCTGTACAGTGTCACGAACCTCCTCCTTTCATAGTTCATCCAATCATCTCATCCTCTGTTATTCCCTTCTCTTCCTGCCTTCAGTCTTTCCCAGCATCAGAGTCTTTTCTAATGAGTCAGTTCTTCGCATCAGGTGGCCAAAATATTGGAGTTTCAGCGTTAGCATCAGTCCTTCCAATGAATATTCAGGACTGATTTCCTTTAGGATGGACTGGTTGGGTCTCCTTGCAGTCCAAGGGACTCTCAAGAGTCTTCAAAAGCATCAGTTCTTCAGCACTCAGCCTTTATAGTCCAACTCTCACATCCATACATGACAACTGGAAAAACCATAGCTTTGACTAGATGGACCTCTGTTGGCAAAGTAATGTTTTTGCTTTTTAATATGCTCTCTAGGTTGGTCATAGCTTTTCTTCCAAGGAGCAAGCATCTTTTAATTTTGTGGCTGCAGTCACCATCTGCAGTCATTTTGGAGCCAAGAAAATAGTCTCTCACTGTTTCCGTTGTTGTCCGCAAAATCACATCTGTGTGCTGGCCCCTCCCACCATCTGGCCAGGAGATTAGGTGCAGGGACCTGCTCAGCACGTCTGCCCTGAGTATCACAAAAGACCAGGGAATGCAGAAGATGGAAAGGGAAGCGGTCCAGGTGAGGGGACCACACTCAGGATGAGCTTGCTACAGTTTGGCTTCACTTACTGGAAAAAGAGGGAGACTGCCATGTGCAGCTAGACTTCTGCAGAAACTGGAGACTGCCGGGAATCCTGGACTTGTCTTGAAAGTGAAAGTGTTAGCTGCTCAGTTGCGTCTGACTCTTTGTGACCCCATGGACTCTGGCCCACCAGACTCCTCTGTCCATGGGACTCTCCAAACAAGAATACTGGAGTGGGTGGCCATTTCCTTCTCTTAATGCTTGTTAAACAGCCCTCTGCTTGTAGCCCATCTTCATGGCACAAGCTCGCTTTAACTACTTCTTTTTTTGCACATCTCATACCCTTCAAGATTCACGCAGCCTAAACTTTAAGATGTGGCCCGGTTATTTTCAAAGAGCTTGGAGGCAGTTGTGTCTATTTCAAGCTTGAGCTAGGTAAGACTTGCCGGGACCACTTCCTTCAAAACTGGACCTGTGTAGGGTCCTGTGAATGACTGATCTCAGATGAGCAAAAATTCCACCCTTGGATCATGCTAAGTGCCACCAGCTTTGAACACACCTCCCATGAAGAAGTAACATCCCGTTACCCAGATACATCAGCACAGAATACTAACTGACTTACCTTTCCTCACATCCAATCACCTTTCCCTGCACCTAAAGCCATCCAGCCTCTTTATCCCATGAATATCTCTGACCCTGGCTTTTCAGGGAGGGGGATCTGAGACTTGTTCTCCCATCTCCTTCTTGGCTGCTCTGCGAACAGCTTTTCTTGCCACAGACCTCAGTGTCTCAGGATTTGGTTCGCTGTGCATCAAGCACATGAACCTAGTTTGCTAACATGAGTACCAGTGTTTCTCGTCTTTATTTTTACGAAAGATCCTCTTATCTGGGAGCAGAGACAGCTTTTAACTTTTCCTTTGGATTAGACTATGTCAGTAAAGTTGACATCGATGAATTCTAAAGTTCTGTATGTGAACGATGTATAGTGGCAAGTTCAATTAGAATCTCTCCATATTACATTTTTTAAAATTCCAAAAGAGAAGGCTGTACCCTCCCAGAGTACACGCCCACACAGTGTGTGCCCCAGCTCAACATTCACGTGAGAGTCAGCTCCAGAGTCCACAGCAGAGCTGAGTGTCAGGAGAGACAACCAAGGAAGAAGCCCAGTGCACTGGATCCTGGGGCGGTTATAGGCAGACGCCATCAGGGAGACTCACATCCAGAACCCATGGGCTGCCATGGGTGCGAAAGCATGGAGAAAAGTAATTCTGGGGGTCAGAGCATCAGTTGTGAGAGTATAAAGAAAGAAAAGGCTGGGACATGGCCATGGGCAGGGGCAGTCTCAGGCAGGCAGTGACGATGCAGAAGCAGGAAGCTCCTTGGAAAGAGGTCCTCTTTGAAGGCTTGTGGTAAAAATGCGGGGTGCTGGTGAAGATGAGGCCTGGGACCGCCAACATATCCGAGAGCAATCAGAAGACCCATCAGGAAGAAAAAGAATGTTACCGTGTAGCTGCACCTAACCAGAGCACTCACAGGGGGCTCTCTAAATGAGAATGAGGTCACCACCCGCGTGCCTCCCACCGCTCCTCACTTATAAATGCTATAGCATGCAAGTGAGTAGGCTGAGTTCAAAACCCAGGGCAGTACCAGCATATCAGGTATCTAGGTAGCTAATATAGGCTTCTTTCTTGAAAGAGCAAAAAAATTACATTTCTTCCCTGGATCTCTAGATACGTGATAGTTCTGGACAGAGCTGACCTTGAACTTGTCTTTCACATGTACACTCAGCCATCCACAAGGTATAGTTCACTGTCTCTCGGGCACTGATGACGTTTAAAGTGAAACCTATGCACAAAGTCGCCGAAGACTCACAGAGTTGCAACAAGATCCTATCTGAATCATGCGCCCTGTGAGTGCACTCCCGCACATTCCTGCTGCTGTTGCACGGGCCACACCGGCCAGTCCACCTGCTTCAGTGTGCACACGTGGAAGGAGGCCGCTTTCAGGGCACGGAAACTAGATACTTAACGGTAATTATACCAGAGGTGCCAAGTGTCATCTCGGGCACTGAAATAATTGACTTTTTATTCTTCAGAAAGTGGCTCAGGGGCCAAGAGTACCCACTCCACTTTCCCTGACTTTCCTTAATTCTTCATATATTTTTTAAAAGGAAAATAAATCTAAAAAGGAGCAGCTACAGTGGCAGGACAGTGAAGCAACACGGCAGGACAGGGTACCGCCAGGGTCGCAGGCTTTGGCATCTCCCCTTGGATGACCACCACCGCTGTCCTCTCAGTCAGACAGGCACTGGGGTTCTTCCTTCTATAGCCCAGTTCCTCTTGAGTGTCAAGGGTCCCTCACCTGTTTGCAGGAATGTTGTAAGTGCTGTGCCAGGCTAATAAGGAATTGTTCCAGAGGGCTGTCTGCCTATGGCTCAGCAGCATCTCTAGCAGAAATATGGACCCGGCATGCCTCATATCTGGATCTCCCATCTCAGGCCCATCAACTCAGACTCTTCCATTTAGAATAAATTCTAAAAATAAAAATTGTTCCCATGACGTCATCTCCTCAGTAAACTTCTGTGCTTGTCCAAAGGCCTTCTCTCATATTTAGTTGTTAAGACACCCTCTTCATTTTTTTCTGGAAGATAATTATAAAAGAAATGTTGACATGTTAAGGTATGGAAAAGTTCATTTTGGCTTATACATGGAGTTAATTTGAATTTAATGCAACTAATATATGTGCTTTGTAGACCCTATGAACAAATTATGCCTTCACCCAATAGTCTTATTTTACCTCAGTGCTAAAATGAATGTTTTTGCTCAACAAAGAACATGCAATTGATCTAAACAGGGAGCCCAACTCTTTCCCTAAGGAGGTGTTTTGCAGGTTTAACTTATAAACTGGACATTCCTCTCCTCCGACTCATCTTTCTCTCAGCATCTAAGAAACGCATCTGCATAAAGAGTAGATCTTTGGAGGGGCGGACTTACAGACGGGTCTCAAGGGCAGCGCCTTCCACGAGCCAGCGCACTCCAGCCCCGCTGCTGCCGCAGAGTCTACAAACGGGTCTCAGGGGCAGCGCCTTCCACGAGCCAGCGCACTCAGCCCTGCTGCTCCCAGAGTCTACAGACGGGCCTCAGGGCAGCGCCTTCCACGAGCCCAGCGCACTCAGCCCCTGGCTGCTGCCGCAGAGTCTAGAAACGGGTCTCAGGGCCAGCGCCTTCCACGAGCCAGCGCACTCAGCCCCGCTGCTGCCGCAGAGTCTACAGACGGGTCTCAGGGCAGCGCCTTCCACAGCCCCCCCCCTGCCCCAGAGTCCAGCGGCTCAGGCGCGCCCACGCCAGGCCCGCCGCTGCTGCCGCAGAGTCTACAAACGGGTCTCAGGGCCAGCGCGCCTTCCACGAGCCAGCAGCGCCCCCCACGTCAGCACTCTCCAGTAGCCACGCGCTTCGCCGCTGCCTGCCAGAGTCTACAGAACGGGGGGGGGGGGGGGGGGCTCCCTCAGGGGCCAGCGCCTTCCACGAGCCAGCGCACTCAGCCCCCTGCTGCTCTGCCGCAGAGTCCTACTAAACGAGGTCTCCAGGGCAGCGGCCTTCCACGAGGAGGCCCAGTCGCAGCTCAGCCCCTCGCCTGCTGCCGCAGAGTCTACAGACGGGTCTCAGGGCAGCGCCTTCCACGAGCCAGCGGCACTCAGCCCCCCCGCTGCTCCCCAGAGTCTCATCAAACGGGTCTTCAGGGCAGCGCCTTCCACCGAGTCAGCCGCCGCACTCAGGCCCCTGCTGCACTGCCACCAGAGGCTCTAGCAAACGGGTCTCCAGGGTCAGCGGCCGACCTTCCACGAGTGTTCCAGCGCACTCAGCCTCCCCTGCTGGCCTCCCCACCCAGAAGTCTAGAACATGGCCCGACTTGTCCCACGATCGTTCCGGCCAATGATCTCTACCATCCTTTCTCCGGTTCTTCTGGGGAAAATCCTGTGGCTACAAAATGCTACTGTAGGAGATGAAGCACTGCCTGCCTCAGGCCTTGGAACTTTCCTGTCCAGGCACACACAGTTCTCCTTGCTTACAGATGCAGTTAAGTTGCACTCTTTGAAAATTCATGAAGGCGGTAGTAAATGAAAAGTGTAAACTAACAGAAGTAACTGAGTGAATGTCCGCTCCGAGCTCCCTGTGCGCTGGGGCTGCAGCTCCCGCTGAAGGTTCTCCCACCATAACAGGGCTGGGCTGTATTTTCACATGACTTTCCAGGTGTTTGAGAAGAGACTTCTGGCTGGAGATCTACCTCTTGATTGCAGACACAGGGTGTCTCTTCCTGCATTCTCTGTGCACATACCTGTGAGGGGGCCTCCAAAGGCTCTTCTGCATTCATGACTTCTCACATGATGACCAAGGGCCTGTCTTCACCTGATGCTTTTGCACATAGATGGCACTCATATGGTTCCTCTCCCGGTGTGAATGAGTCCCTGACTTTGAAGGAATGAAGATTCACTGGAAAGCTCTTTCCTGGTCATTCCAGATAAAGGGCTTCTCTCCTATGTGGGGGCTTATAGGTGGGAATAAAAGTTGGCCTCTGATGAAGGGATCTCACACATTCATTACATTTTCAGGATATTTTTTACTAGCTGTGATTTTTGGTGTATACACAGCCAAGGCCCCAGCTGAGTTATTTCCCTCCTTCACAACATTTATAGGGTCTCTCTAGGGTGAGTTCTCTCATATTGTCTAAGTTTAGAGCATCGACTGGAAGCTTTCCCGTATTGACAGTTGAACTCTCTGTAATAAAATTCGCCTTCTGTTAGTTAAAATATGAATAAAGAATGGCCAAAGGCTCTTCCAACTTGGCAACAAGTATAGCGGTTTTCTCTGGTCTGAACTTTTGGTGCACATAAAGCAAGTGGTCTACTTGAATTCTTTCCCACATTCATAACATTTATTAGGGGTTCTCTTCTGCATGAGTTAATACATGTGGAAGTTGACACTTGTTATATGTGAAATCTTCCTCATATGCGCTCCATTCATGGCCTCTTTTCCAATATGAAGTCTCTGCTAATCTGCACGGAGAGGAGAGGCTATGAGAGACTGCCCGCACACATCCAGGTACTACTTCTCTGCATATTGACAGCAGTCCGCTCTCTCTGTGATGGTCTCCCTTGGAAACTCCTTTGGAAACACGTTTGTTTGGTTTCCGTGCGGTGTTACTTTGCTGAACTCATAAGCATTTTCTCTTTTGTAGTCTCTCACATGCATAATGTTCTAAATGAGTTTTAAGTCTTCTGTAGTTTTCAAGCATCATGTGTACAACCTGTGCTGAGGCAATTCAGTGCAGTTCAGTTCAGTTCAGTCACTCAGTCGTGTCTGACTCGTTGAGACCCCATGAATCGCCAGCACGCCAGGCCTCCCTGTCCGATCACCAACTCCCGGAGTTCACTCAAACTCACATCCATCAAGTCGGTGATGCCATCCAGCCATCTCATCCTCGGTCATCCCCTTCTCCTCCTGCCCCCAATCCCTCCCAGCATCAGAGTCTTTTCCAATGAGTCAACTCTCACATGAGGTGTCCAAAGTACTGGAGCTTCAGCTTTAGCATCAGTCCTTCCAAAGAACACCCAGGGCTGATCTCCTTCAGAATGGACTGGTTGCATCTCCTTGCAGTCCAAGGGACTCTCAAGAGTCTTCTCCAACACCACAGTACAAACGCATCAATTCTTTGGCACTCCAGCCTTCTTCACAGTCCAACTCTCACATCCCATACAGGACCGACTGGAAAAAACCACAGCCTTGGACTAGACGGACCTTAGTCGGCAAAGTAATGTCTCTGCTTTTGAATATGGTACCCAGGTTGGTCATGACTTTCCTTCCAAGGAGCAATTGCTGAGGCAATCATCCTTCTCTTAAAGCTGAAGGCACAGTTTGACTTCAGGACAATAGTATCTCCAAACTTACACTGTTCCAGACTTTCTTCTGGGACGGCATTCATGCTCAGGCTTCTTTTCCTTCTGAAGATTGTGCTGAATTCCTAAACTCATCCCATTACCAGGTCAGCTAATGTGATGAGCAGATTTCATCCTCAAGAAACTTACCATTGATCTGCAGATAAATGGGCCCTTCCTGAAGGTATCCTGTGTGGGAATCCTTCCATGCTTTCTAGGTCTACCTTCCATGCCTGAAAAAAAGAGGGAAAAGAAATAAGTAGAGTGACTTAGGGGAAGGAAAATTTTGGAAATGTTTGCAAAGCTAAGGTAAATATGTGTCAAGTATTGCCTTTTAACACAGAAATGGGAGAATGTAATAGTGATTAGAAATAAAATATGGAACATCGAATGGAACATACAATATGGAGATACTGATGTAGAATATTTTTAAGAGTAAAAATGGACAAAAATAAAATGAGGGTTTAATGTCAAGGAAAGTCAATAAAGGTGAGAGACTGAAATAAACATGGCTACTTGAATGTTTAGCTCCAAAAATAATAGATAAAGCTCTCTCTGAAGCCAAAGAATATACAGTAAGAAGAATCAAAATCAATATGTTCAGAGAATTAGGAATACTCTCAGAGGGATACTCCTGCACTGGCCTGCCAAGATGTCAGCGCAGGTCAGACCTTTCCCTGAAGATACTCTGTAGCTGATGTGACTGGTCCTCTTTGCTCCCTGAGCAGTCTTCCTCTCCGCACAGAACCCAGGAGCGTGGATCCACGTGGACCTGGGACTCTGAGAGTCCTTTCTGCCCTCTACCTCTCTTCTCCTGGTCCAGCCAGGAAATCACATCTAGGTAGAGACAAAACACCCTCTGTGGAAAAATGTACATGGATGTGGAGTTCTGCGTGGAGATCTGTGTGTGGTCTTCAAGTTCCCATCAGGAGGAGAGGCAAGGTGAAGCAGTAAAGAGCAGCGCAGGAAAGACGTCCTGAGCCCTGGGAGCACCGCCAGCCCTTCCCCAGAGCAGGCAGGACACTGGCGCTGTGCTCAGCCGTCCAGGAACTGTCTGCTGACGCTCACACCCCGGGCCCGAGGCGGCTGACAGAATCTCCTTCTCCCCCTTCCTGTGACCACTGTGAGTCACCTGCTCTATAGTGGATTGAACTTTATTTAAAAATATATCCAGTAACATAACTCAGTCCCAACCCCAAGAATTGTGTTTTACAGGGACAATGTCTGTTCTGTTCAATTTTGTGGGGTTGAATTCCACCATGGTTTGCACAGCAGAAGGTTTTTAGAAAACACTTAATACACTTATCTATCCATTTAATGCCCCCATGAAATGAGTGCCCAGCACGGCTCTGAGTGTTCTATATGGAGCAGTAAGAAAGACATATGATTGTTTTCAGAAAGCCTGCAATCTCTTGACGAGCTCAAGATGAAATAACCAAATGAACAGAATCTCTTCCTCCATGTCCTCAGTGCTGTAGGAGAGCGTGTGTGTCCGGGTGGAGGGGAGAGAGTTCCGGGGAAGCTTCTAGATGACTCTCTAGTGAGTGAATAAATGCTGACAGTCTCCCCCACAGCGAGGCGGTGAGCAGATGACCGCTGTTCTCTAGCATCGCCTCCTTGGGCAGCTTTCTATGGGAAGGGCCTGGCAGGGCCATCCTTGTCAGATAAGTTCACAGTCACATTTTAAAGGTCACTGAGTCCTAAAAGCATGCTGGGCATTCTGGTCCAGGTCACTCCATACCCTCAAATGTCCAGAGCTGATGGTTGAGGATGACAGTGCTAGGAACAGGGCAGCTGTGGTTATCAAAATCACAAGCCTGTTAGAATTGAAGTCCGGTATTTCTTTGGGCTGACTTGGCATTTGCCTTTCAGATTTATCAGATGTGCACACTCTGAATACACAATGACCTTCACGAATGAAGGAACATCACATGAGGGGTGGGGTGAAATAACATGGACATTCTCCAGCAACAGATCATAACTTCCTACTTACTGACTGATGATTACAAAATTTTACCTGTGAGTTTATAAATATATTCTGCTCCACATCAATTTTAATTAAATCTACAGACTAAATACAAGGTAACCAAGAGCCATGTTCTGCCCTTTACTAGCTTTGACGACAGACAAATTATGCCCTCTTTGAACCTCACAATTTTCATGTGTGAGTAAGGTTCACTACCTCCTGAGAGAGTAGAGTGATTGACAGATCTAATAGGTAAGTGCTTAGTACAGAACAAAACTCAAATAAAAACTACATACTATATGTCACTAGTTATCCAGGAATGTTGTCACTAAAAAGTGGGGTCTTGATGCAATATCCACAACTCTGCACTACTGGCAGGTTTATACTAAACTTGGGGGCAGGAGGCGGTGCCTGCATCATCTCCATTGTGATCAGGTGTCTTCATCAGATGTGACGAGAGAGTGCATACCCTGTGTCCAGGAGCCAAGTTCTGTTGTCCCCTTGGTTGGCACCTGCTGTGGGAAAGAATGTCCTTCCACTGGGAAAACTGCTCAAGGCTCATGGAGAGAAGGCTGCACCCATGTGGGGTGGGGCCGGCAGCCCCTGGGGGAACGATCTGTGGCGGGGGGTGGGGGGACTGATTGAATGGCTGGGGTGGGGACACCCAGGACGAGGAAGCAGGCCCTGGGGGGAATGATTGGGGGGGGGGACTGAGTGAATGGTTGCGGGGGGAGCACCCAGGATGAGGAACGAGGCCTGAGCCCAGGTCTGTAGAGTCCAGGCTGCCTCCCACCCCACTTGGCTCTGGGTGTGGGGCACAGACACTGAGGGTCTGGGATGCCAGTTGCCAGCCTGGAGGCTGTAGTTGGAGGGGGCAGAAAAGCAGGAGGTGTGGCCCATCTTTATTTCTAGAGACGGTCACCTTTCTGACTCCAGAGACTAGGTTACAAGGAAGACTTGATTTTTGTGGTTAAGCAATTCTAATTCCTTGGCCTTTCCATCCAGATTTCCTTAAATGATGGATGTTCTATTTTTTGAAAAAATAACACCACGGGGAGTTCTACAGCTTATTTGTGTTGAATAGTTCATCTCCAACTGCCCTCCAAGTACCTGCAGATTTATCTCTGGCGGCCGAGCAGCTGGGAGAGCGCGCCGAGCGGCCACCGTCCCCCTCACGGGCCCAGGGGTCGGAATGTGATGGGACCAGAGGTCGGAATGGGGACGATGGAAGGGCTGCCTTTGCTTTCTTTCACTCCCAGGCCAGGAGCTCTTCACCTGAGGGACTTGGAGAGCCCAGGGAGCCTGTGGCCTCCCTGAAGTGATGCATAAAATGTGTCTGTGCACACACTTTTGTTCAGATAAGAGTAAATGCCCTGGACTCACCCCTTCAGAATATTTTAGCGTTGTTCCTAGTCTGTCCAGATCCTGTGCTTGGAAGCACAACACCGCTGTGGTGGTTTCATCACACTTCCACTGCTGCCGGTCCCTAGAAAACCCAGCTTTCAGACTCAAGAGAAGCTGGTGGCTGGCGAGGCTTAAAAACACCCTGTGAAGTACCTGGAATCAGGAGCATTTGACTGTACTCTACTGGGACATTTTAAGGTCTAGCAGTTTTCGTTAGGGGAAGCCCACTGATTGAGACCGCCCACCCTGGCCAGGCACCATAGTAACCATTTGCATGAGCTGTTTTATGACAGGAGAGCCTGATGAGGAACAGCAGAACTAATAAGCCACCACCAACTGGAAGAGTTCTGGGAAAGGTCTGAAAGGAGACACCGCGTGTCTGTCCACTTTCCAGAATCCCTCTTTCACTAGCACCCATCTTGGCTGAGGATGTCGTGCGCCACCAGGAAAGACTGCTGAATTAGAATGATTGGCCAAAGACCACCCGAGAAACTAATCCCATCACCATAAAACCCGAGACTGCGAGCCATGGGCAGAGCAGTTCTCCTGGGTTCCCTCACCCTACTGCTCTCCACCTGGGTGCCCTTTCCCAGTAAAATCTCTTGCTTTGTCAGCACAAGTGTCTCCTCGGACAATTCATTTCTGAGTGTTAGACAAGAGCCCAGCTTCGGGCCCTGGAAGGGGTCCGTCTTCCTGCAACAGTTTGCTTTTCAGCTTGTGAGCAGCTAGGTCAAATTGTTTCCAACCAAAAAAAACCGAACTGAACTGTCTGACCAGGGTCACAGGACACAGACTACTTTGGGGTGGGTCCCAGGTTGGCCTGGGATTCTGTCATTACCAGGAATCAAAGCAGCAAAGGGCATCCGTGACACAAACCCTAACAGCGTTTTATCACTGGATAATTTGGGTTGGGACAGCTCCCTAGAGAAGGGAATGGCAACTCACTCCAGTATTCTTGCCTGGAGAATTCCATGGGCAGAGGAGCCTGGCGGGCTCCAGTCTAAGGGATCACAGAGTCGGACACGCCTGAGTGACTTTCACTTTCTTTTTTCAGTTCGGATCCACGCAGAGGTGGAGTCTTTCCTGCGGATATTTGTAAATGCTTCCGACAGATCCAGTTATGTGGCTTTGTGTTCTTCTGGAGTTGCTCCCATGACGTTGATCGGGACTTCATACGCTTAGGAAGGGTATTACATTGTTTTCTGTGCAATGGTGCGGAAACAGTTAAAAAGCAAGTGAACGAGCCAAAGCCTGGAATTGCTTTCCAAACAGGCTGAAGGCGCCACCTACTGTCCAATCTGCAGAGATGCCCGAGGAAGGGAGTCAGCCTTATGGACTGAGAGCCACAGGAACTGCTCACATCGAACTATACTTTCTACTTATATGCTATTTATAATGAGTTAGTGTAGTTATATGTATGCTCCCTCCTGAACACTCTCAATCTTTGGTTACAGAAAGTAAGATATTGAAAATCACTGAACTGTGGCAGATGGAAAAACAGCATCAGGCTATCCTATGCTTTCCAGGGGTCCCGATTGTCCAACACCAAAATGCCTTTAGAGTTCTGGAGCAAAAATGCTCTTTGCCACTTTCATTCCTAGTAACGACTGATGCCCAGAGCTCCCTGAGTAGCCCCTCCTGCTGGGGACTTGACTGTATTTATTTTACATGTGTTTAAGAGATGACAGAAAAAGAGAAAGCTCTAAAATGGCAAAAGCTTTCAGGTACACCAAGAAGGTGGTTTTTAATGTTGGCTTGAGTGTTTTGTTTTAGTGGAACGATCCATTATAGAGCAGGCCAAGAATACGTTTCGAGAATAAAGTGTGCATTTTCTACCTCTGAGAGATGCTAATTAGAACATGTCTCTACTATGGGCCTGGCATGAATTCAGACTTGCCTTGGGCAGGGAACTGATGTCCAGGCTGCCTTACACCCAGCAAGTGCTCAAGGAATGCTCTAGTGGCTGGAGGGGCCGGCGGCGTGCAGCCAGCGTTTCACTGCGCACGCTGCTCCTGTGCTCATTCTGTCTCTGACCCTTCAGCAGAGGCTCACTCTCCTCTGCGCAGCTCATCACTTGTTTGACTCTGAAATACATTGGTTCAGATTTTTATGATAAGCTGGTTCTGTACAATATGTTGTGTTATTTAAATACAAACAATATACACTCTTGTTTTAAATTCCTCCTGAGTTAAAAGTACACTAAAAAACTGGATAATTTAGACTAAAAGTAGAATTTCTCTTTCATCCTGACAAAGTGTCTGTGGTTCATTTGTATATATTCCTCCAGCTTTTTAAAAAACATTTTCAAATGTATATATATTGACACGCAGATAATATAGGTTCACCTTTAGTTCAGTTAGACAAATAACGTGTGTTGTTTTACACCCTGCTTTTGTCATGTAACAGTATGACTCTGAGGTGTCACCATTTCCTGTTTGGGGGTTTCCAGTGGTTTTAATAGGAATATAAAAATCTTTCTTTAGAACAACATGATTCTGCTATAAGCAAACTAGGTTCATGTAGCATCCACATTCAGGGAAATTCAGAAATGTCTTCAGTTGCCCTGCGCATCCCACCATCAGGAATGGAGGAAACTGCGAGGAAGGAAACTCTCAGTAATGAACCCCAGGCACCCCGTCAATCCATCTCTCAAGGAGGAGGGCGGGGGGGGGGCGAGGACAGCTCACTGGCTGGAGGGAAGGTCTTGTGATGCCTGAGTCTCCAGCCTGGCCGGTAGCAGCCGAGAGAATCCAGGACAGAGAGAGGGTAGGAGGAGAACAGCGGAGGGCAGGAAAGGGGCCTCCGGGCGGCAAAGCAGGAAGGTCGCAGCAGAGCCAGGGGAGGTGGGCGGGTCCGCGGAGGAGCCAGCGGAGAGACCCCTGGAGGCGGCTCCCTCCCGCTCGCCCAGCCCAGAGGAGAGACCCCCGGAGGAGAGACCCCCGGAAGAGGCTCCCTCCCGCTCGCCCACCCCTGAAGGTGCCGGGTGGGCCGGGTGCGGGTCGCATCCGCTCCCCTCACTAAGACTGTGACGCTTCAGGCTGGTCTCAGGAACACACTTCTTGTTTCACTTGAGTGATTCAGTTATGCCTCCCCTGTAATTTCAGGTTGGGTCTTCTCTGCCTGCCTTCGCCTCACTTTTCACTCTGGCCTCAGTGTTCATTTTTTTCTGGCAACAAAATATGCTCAGCAGGCAGAGTTGACTGCATAAAAGGCAAAGGTCTGCCTCTGAGGAGTAACATATACTCATACTGCTATGCTAGTTAACTTATATTTATTGATATAAGTTAATATAACATAATGCCACATAAAATATATGCATATATAATGTAAATAAATATTAAATGTCATGTACCATTATTATTTTAATATAATTTTATATATCAATGATATATGTTAATGTTAATTTTATACAGGCTGATTTAGTTAACGACACCCCGGTTGAGAAGACTAATGAAGACTAAAAAAGTCAGAAAAAAAACAGAAATTTGAAGATCTTTGCAAAAACTCATCTCACGATGTAAACGGTGAGCCGTGCATGAAGGTTCTTGGCCAGGGCCCTCACGGGCCTCTCCCGGCCCTGCTATGGTCAGCAGTGGACCAGGGAGGGGGGGTCCGGGCAAAGCTCCCAGGCTGAGGCTGGGCCGAGCCCCCTGCCAGTCTCCTTCCTTCTGTCACCGAAGCGTCACCTCCTCCCTGATGCTGATGCACACGCGTGTCAACCACTTCTCCCACAGAATGAAGGGTGTGTGTTGCAGGAGAGTGGGAGCCAGCTCACTGAGAACACAAATCTTAACACCATAGAGAGAGGGAGTTGGAGGGAGGGAGACAGATGAACAGACAGATGTGCCCTGGCTTCAGACTGTAGGGGGACATTTATGATACTAAAACTGGTTAGCCTTTAGCTTGTATTTTATCAGTGCCTGTATTAAACAATTGATCAGTCACCTAAGTATCGTTGATTCTAAATCATAAACTAGGATTCTAACACACTCTGGTTTTCTGTATTACCAAAATGCACTTGTGAAGCCAACGTTCAAATCATCCAGTGTCTTCTTTTTGTGTTTGGTCACATGTTGTTTTCTTTCCTAACTTTTACTTTGTATTTAGGGTATAGCCTGTTAACAAACAGTGTTGCAACAGTTTCAAGTGAACACCAAGGGGAACGCTTCAGCCAAACACACACATGTGTCCTTTCTCCCCCAGACTGCCCTCCCATCGAGGCTGCTACATAGCATGGACATCCATGTGCTGAACAGTGAGTCCTTGTCGATTCCTAACCAAAGCGGACGCTTGTTGCATCGTCAGAGACTCTCTCAGAATGTTTCCCAGAGGTTAGTGAGGAGTTTCCTGGAAAACACTTAGCCCAAACCCTGTTGCCAGAGGAAGAGTGTTTATATACAGGTGTTAGTTTAGAGAGAATTTGGTGAACTGGACCAGCTCATACAGAGATGGAAACAGCTTGTCACCATCAACATTGTCACCATTCCCCAGTAGGTTCAGCCTCCCGAATGCACCCTGAGTCCTGACCACTGAACAGGCCAAGCCTGCTCTCAGCCCCCAGCGCCTCCGCCCACAGGGCTGCAGCTCACAGGAGATGGAGGGACTGACCACTCGTTCCCTCCTCCCCCTACTCATGGGCACGGAAGAGCCCAGCTCCCTGCTCTGGTTGGAGGAGAAGGAAGGCCCAGCAGCAGCCCCAGAAGAAGCGCACAGGGGCCCCTCCATTCCCTGGAGTGCGGGCTCATGTGCAGGGCCGAGGGGACACGGGGGCGGGAACAGCCTCAGCGCTGGACACTGTGGGAGCTGGGCTGCTGAACAGACTCGGGGACTGTCTGTTGACCATGGGATCTGAGGAACAGGAGAGATTTGGATGGACTGGGGCTAGCTGGGAGGGTTCCCCATGGTCTAAAGCACAGGCTGTGTCTCTCTGGGCTGAAAATATTCACTGCTGAGCACTAGCTCCCACCAAAAGAGGGTATAGGTTAGAGGAGTCCTGAGATGTAAGAGCTTCTTAGGCAGACAAGGGGAGATACTAGGAGGAGGTGAGCTGCCTGGTAGAGCCTGAACCACATGCCCAGCCTTCTGACCCCAGTTTGGGGAGGTAGCAGTTTCTTATGCATGTCCCTGGTGGCTCAGATGGTAAAGAATACACCTGTAATGCAGGAGACCTGGGTTCCATCTCTGAGTTGAGAAGATCCCCTGGAGAAGGAAAGGACAACCCACTGCAGTATTCTTACCTGGAGCCTGGTGGGCTACAGTCCAAGGGGTCTCAGGGACATGACTGAGAGACTAACACTCTTAAGGGAGGGCAGCTGGTTTGCTTGGGCCTGATCAGGGAGGGGCACAGGTGAGTGTTGCTTCTGATGAGTGATAGAGTCTTTGGGCCTAGAAAAGGAAACAGCAGTCTCAAAGGCCCTTGCTGAATCATCTAACCGGGACCTAAGTTTGGTTTCTGTTTTTGA
>NW_017212627.1:0-37095 GCF_001704415.2 Capra hircus
AATGGTGGCCACGACCCTGGAGTTCTCTCGCATTTCCTGTGGAGAGCGGCCCTCCTCTTTGAGGATGCGACGGAACGCCGGAATTCTTCCGAACACGCAGAAAGTATCCCTCCTCTCGAGCTATGAGATGGAAAACGGGGCTCCTTCTGGATGTGGGCACGACTCTCGCTGCTTCCTCTCGAGTTGGTGGGGCCATGTCGCGGGAACTTCTTAAGTTGCCAGCAAAAGTGTGAAGACCCTTTGGATCCAGTGTGTTTTAGGATGTGATTGCCTCGAGACGCCTCAGCGGAAATGGGCCTCAATCTCGCCTGGAGGGGAGAAACCTCCTAGATTTTCTCGAGTTGTGCGCGTGCTCTGCGATTACGAGGGGAAACCTCAGGGACGCCGCTCGGCTGGCCTCAGGAAAGCAGTTCCCCATCGGGACTTGCTCGGGCTTCTCCGGATTCCTCTCCGTAGGACTGCCGGCGTAAGACCTTGTTGGAGGTCGGGTGCCCAGAACGCCTAGGCATTCCCTCCAGTGCTGAACATGGATCTTGGGGTACTTCTGGCGAGTCTCCTCAGGGAGTCAGGCCCCGTCTATGTGGGGGCATGCACCTGCGCTTTCCCCCTGAGCCTGTGCTCCAGTGTCGCGCTTCACCTTCGCGGGATCAAGGGATCTGCTGCTCTTCTCCTCGAAGGCATTCCCACGAAAGCTTTCCCACCGAGGCTTTCCTTCAGGGCTCGTCCTCAAGCTGACAGCGGGTCGTGACGTCGTCCCATCGGCTTCGAATGTCGAGGCAGTGCAGGGAAAAGCAGCTTTCCCGGTGAATGGACTTGAGACATCTGGGGACCTTGGGAATGTGGCACGAACCCTGGTTTTCTCTCGCCTTTCTTCGGAGCGCCCTCTCCTGAGATGTCGCACTGGAACGCCGGAATTCTTCTTGCCGGACCACGCAGGCGAAAGAATCCTCCTCTCGAGCCTAGGAGGCGGAAATGGGGCTCTTCCTGGATGTGGCGGGACTCTCTGCTTCCTCCTCGAAGTCGGAGACGGGTATATGTCGAGCCTGCAACTTCTTGAGTTGCAGAAAAGGTTGTCGAAGGACCCCTTTGGCGAAGTTCGGAGAGGTTATTTCTGATTAGCCTCGAGACGCTCGCACAAATGGGCCTCATCTCGCCCTGGAGAGGAGAAAACTCCTGGATGTTCTCCGAGATCGGCGAGTACTCGACTTACGACCGCGACCTCTGGGGATCGCCGTCTGGTGTCAGGAAGGCAGTCCCATGCGAGTTCGTTTGGCGTCCACTCAGGATTCCTCTCCCATCGCGATTGCCGTCCTAAGATCTTGTGTGAGTCGGGCTGCCGGAAACCTGAGGATCCTCTCCAGTGCTGCACCATGATCTCGGGTACTCTGAGTCTTCCCCAGGGGAGTCAGTCCTCGTCTCGCAGTGGAGGCATGCACGTGCACTTCTCCTCCGGAGCTCGTAGCAACAGTCGTCGCACTTTCCGTTTGCTGTGGACTCCCAAAGCGCATCTGTGGCCTTTCCCTCCGAGGCTTGCCGACGAAGGCTTTCCACGAGGCTTTCCCCACAGGGCTGTCCCCTCGTTTACCACCGGCTGGTTGTTGAAATCGATCCTCAGCTTGAAAGTCGAGGCCTGTTGCTAGGGCAAAACACGTTTGCCTGAAAGGACTGAGACATCTGGGCGGACTCTGGGAATCGGTCGGCAACGACCCCTGGAGTTCCTCTCGCCTCTTGCTGTGGAGAGCGCTCCATCTTGGGATGCGACGGGAATCGCCGGAAATCTCTTTCCGACCAACGCAGGGATAAGGAACGCACTCCTTCGACTAGGAGGCGGAAACGGGGCTCCTCTCTGGATGTGCGGCGGAACTCTCGGTTCTTCCTCTTCACATTGGGACGGCGTATGTCGGGGAACTTCTTTGCAGTTCGCACAAGGGTGTGAACGGACCCTTTGAATTTCCAGAAGCTGAGGTGTTGACTTTGCCTGCAGGACCCTCAGCGAAATGGGCCCTCATCTCGCCTGGAGTCGCGAGAACCTGCCTGGATTTTCTCGGAGTTGCGAGGTGCTCTCGACTTACCACGGCGGACCTCATGGATCCGCTCTGGTGGCCTTCAGGGAAGGCCAAGTCCCCATGAGAGTTGCTCGGGGGGGCCTCTCAGAATTCCTCTTCCCGTCGATGCGTGGCCTATGATCTTGTGTGGATTCGGTGCCGAACCTGAGATTCCCTCCAGTGCTGACATGATTTGACGTAACTTCTGGAGTCCTCCCCAGGGGAGTCAGTCCCGTCTCGAGTGGAGCATGCACGTACGCATCCCTCCAAGCTGCAGCAGCAGTGTGGCGCTTCCCTTCGCCTGGAATCAATGGATCTGTGGCTTAACTCGAGGGCTTTCGCCAGGAGGCTTTCCAACGAGGCTTTCCACAGGGCTGTTCCACTGTGCCACGTGGTGTGAGTCGATCCTCGGCTTGAAAGTCGAGGCAGTGCAGGGAAAACAGGTTTCCCTGGAATGGACTGTGACATCTGGGGGACTCAGGAATGGTGACACGACCCTGGAGTTCCTCTCGCCTTTCCTTTGCGAAAGCGCCTCCGCTTGAAATGCGACAGCGAATGCCGGGAATTCTTTCCAGAACCACGCAGGGTAAGGATTCCCATCCTCTCGAGCGTAGGAGGCAGAAACGGGGCTCCTGCTGGATGTCGGGCCGGAACTCTCGTGCTTCCTCTCGAAGTGGAGGACTGGATATGTCGGGGAAGCTTCTTGAGTTCAGCAATGGGAGAGGACCTTTGAATTCCAGTAAGGTTAGGGTGTCATTGCCTGGAGACCCTCAGCGAAATGGGCCTCATCTCGCCTGGAGGGGAGAACCTCCTGGATTTTCCTCGAGTTGCGGAAGCGTGCTCTCGACTTACTCAACGGGGACCTCAGGGATCCGCTCTGGTGGCTCAGGAAGGCCAGTCCCCATGTGAGAAGTTGCTCGGCGGGCCTCTCAGGATTTCCTCTCCCGTCGATGCCGTGGCCTATGATCTTGTGTGATTCGGTGTCCCGAACCTGAGGATTCCTCTCCAAGTGCTAGACATGGATTTTGAGGTACTTCTGGAGTTCCACCAGGGGAGTCAGTCCTCGGCTCGAGTGGGGGCATGCACGTACGCTTCCCTCCAAACCTGTAGCAGCAGTGTGGCTGCTTCCCTTCGCCTGAACATATGGATCTGTGGCTTTAACTCGAGGCTTTCCCACGAGGCTTTTCCCAACGAGGCTTTCCCACAGGGCTGTTCCACGTGCCACCGTGGTGTGAGTCGATCCTCGGCTTGAAAGTTGAGGCAGTGCAGGGAAAACAGGTTTCCCTGGAATGGACTGAGACATCTGGGGGACTCTGGGAATGGTGGCACGACCCTGGAGTTCCTCTCGCCTTTTCCTGTGGAGAGCCGCCTCCTCTTGAGATGCGACGGGAACTCCGGGAATACTTTCCCGACCACGCAGAGAGAATTATCCCTCCTCTCGAGCTACGAGGCGGAAACTGGGCTCCTCTGAATGTGGCCGGGACTTTCCTGCTTCCTCTCGAGTGGAGACGAGTATGTCGGGGAAACTTCTTGAGTTGCAGCAAGGGCGAGAAGGACCCTTTGGAAGTTAAAGATGTTAGATTTCATTAGCCTCAAGACGCCTCAGCGGAAATGGGCCTCATCTCGCCTGGAGGGGAGAACCTCCTGGATTTTCTCGAGTTTGCAGCAAGTGCTCTCGACTTACGACGGGGACCTCAGGGACCCGCTCTGGTGGCATTAGGAAAGGCCAGTACCCATGCTAGTTGCTCGGCGGCCTCTGGGGATTCCTCTCCCGTCGATGCTGGGGCCTAAGACCTTGTGTGGAGTTGGTGCCGGAACCTGAGGATTCCTCTCCAGTGCTGACATGGATGCTTGGGGTACTTCTGGAGTCTCTCCAGGGGAGTCAGTCCTCGTCTCGAGTGGGGGCATGCACGTGCGCTTTCCTCCCGAGCTGTAGCAGCAGTGTGGCAACTTCCCTTCGCGTGGATCAAGGGATCTGTGGCTTTCCCTAGAGCCTTTCCCACGAGGCTTTCCCACGAGGATTTCCCACAGGGCTGTCCCTCGTACCACCCGTGATGTGAATCGATCCTCGGCTTGAAAATAGAGGCAGTGCAGGGAAAACAGGTTTCCCTGGAATGGACTGAGACATCTGGGGGACTCTGTGAATGGTGGCACGACTCTGGAGTTCCTCTCGCCTTTCCTGTGGAGATCGTCTCCTCTTGAGAAGCGACGGAAATGCGGGGAATTCTTTCCCCCCCACGCAGGGAAAGGATCCCTCCTCTCGAGCTAGGAGGCGGAAACGGGGCTCCTCTGGATGTGGGCGGGACTCTCGTGCTTCCTCTCGAGTGGGAGACGGGTATGTCGGGGAACTTCTTGAGTTGCAGCAAGGGCGTGAAGGACCCTTTGGAAGTTCCAGATGTTAGATGTGATTAGCCTCAAGACGCCTCAGCGGAAATGGGCCTCATCTCGCCTGGAGGGGAGAACCTCCTGGATTTTCTCGAGTTGCGGCAGGTGCTCTCGACTTACGACGGGGACCTCAGGGACCCGCTCTGGTGGCCTCAGGAAAGGCCAGTCCCCATGCGAGTTGCTCAGGGTCCTCTCGGGATTCCTCTCCCTTCGATGCTGGGGCCTAAGACCTTGTGTGGAGTTGGTGCCGGAACCTTAGGATTCCTCTCCAGTGCTGACATGGATTCTTGGGGTACTTCTGGAGTCTCCCCAAGGGAGTCAGTCCTTGTCTCGAGTGGGGGCATGCACGTGCGCTTTCCTCCCGAACTGTAGCAGCAGTGTCGGCGCTTCCCTTCGCGTGGATCAAGCGATCTGTGTCTTTCCTCGAGGATTTCCCACGAGGCTTTCCCACGAGGCTTTCCCACAGGGCTGTCCCACCGTGCCACCGTGGTGTGAGTCGATCCTCGGCTTGAAAGTCGAGGCAGTGCAGGGAAAACAGGTTTCCCTGGAATGGACTGATACATCTGGGGGACTCTGGGAATGGTGGCACGAGTCTGGAGTTCCTCTCGGCCTTTCCTGTGGAGAGCACATCCTCTTGAGAAGCTATGGAAACGCGGGGAATTCTTTCCCCAAGACGCAGGGAAAGGATCCCTCCTCTCGAGCTAGGACGCGGAAACGGGGCTCCTTTGGATGTGGGCGGAACTCTCGTGCTTCCTCTCGAGTGGAGACATGTATGTCGGGGAACTTCTTGAGTTGCAGCAAGGGTGTGAAGGACCCTTTGGAAGTTCCAGAGTTTAGGTGTGATTAGCCTCGAGAAGCCTCAGCGCAAATGGGCCTCATCTCGCCTGGAGGGGAGAACCTCCTGGATTTTCTCGAGTTGCAGGCAGGTGCTCTCGACTTACGACCGGGACCTCAAGGACCCGCTCTGGTTGCCTCAGGGAAGGCCAGTCCCCATGCGAGTTGCTCGCGGCCTCTCGGGATTCCTCTCCCGTCGATGCCGGGGCCTAAGACCTTGTGTGGAGTAGGTGCCCGAACCTGAGGATTCCTCTCCAGTGCAGACATGGATCTTTGGGGTACTTCTGGAGTCTCCCCAGGGGAGTCAGTCCTCCTCTCGAGTGGGGGGCATGCACGTGCGCTTTCCTCCCAGCTTTAGCAGCAGTGTCCCGCTTCCCTTCGCGTGGATCAAGGGATCTGTGGCTTTCCCTTGAGGCTTTTACAGGAGGCTTTCCCACGAAGTTTTCCACAGGGCTGTCCCACGTGCCACCGTGGTGTGAGTCGATCCTCAGCTTGAAATTCGAGGCAGTGCAGGGAAAGCAGGTTTCCCTGGAATGGACTGAGACATCTGGGGGACTCTGGGAATGGTGGCACGACCCTGGAGTTCCTCTCGCCTTTCCTGTGGAGAGCGCCTCCTCTTGAGATGCGACGGGAACTCCGGGAATACTTTCCCGACCACGCAGAGAGAATTATCCCTCCTCTCGAGCTACGAGGCGGAAACTGGGCTCCTCTGGATGTGGCCGGGACTTTCCTGCTTCCTCTCGAGTGGAGACGAGTATGTCGGGGAACTTCTTGAGTTGCAGCAAGGGCGAGAAGGACCCTTTGGAAGTTAAAGATGTTAGATTTCATTAGCCTCAAGACGCCTCAGTGGAAATGGGTCTCATCTCGCCTGGAGGGGAGAACCTCCTGGATTTTCTCGAGTTGCGGAAGGTGCTCTTGACTTACGACGGGGACCTCAGGGACCCGCTCTGTTGGCCTCAGAAAAGGCCAGTCCCCATGCGAGTTGCTCGGGGGCCTCTCGGTATTCCGCTCCCGTCGATGCCGGGGCCTAAGATCTTGTGTGGAGTCGGTGCCGGAACCTGAACATTCCTCTCCAGTGCTGACATGGATCTTGGGGTATTTCTGGAGTCTCCTCAGTGGAGTCAGACCTTGTCTCGTGTTGGGGCATGCACGTGCACTTTTCCTCCCGAGCTGTAGCAGCGGTGTCACGCTTCCCTTACGCGTGGATCAAGGGATCAGGGGCTTTCCCTCGAGGCTTTCCACAGAGATGTCCCACCTGGGCAGCCGTGGAGTGAGTGGATCCTCGGCTTGAAAGTCGAGGCAGTGCAGGGAAAACAGGTTTCCCTGGAATGGCCTGAGACATCTGGGGTCTCTGGGAATGTGGCACGACCCTGGAGTTCCTCTCGCCTTTCCGGTGGAGAGTGCCTCCTCTTGAGATGCAGAGGGAACGCCGGGAATTCTTTCCCGAGCACGCAGGGAAAGGATCCCTCCTCTCGAGCTAGGAGGCGGCAAACGGGGCTCCTCTGGATGTGGGCGGGACTCTCGTGCTTCCTCTCGATTGCAGTCGGGTATGTCGGGCAACTTCTTGACTTGCAGCAAGGTTGTGAAGGACCCTTTGGGAGTTCGAGAGGTTATGTCTGATTAGACTCGAGACGCCTCAGCACAAATGGGCCTCATCTCGCCTGGAGAGGAGAAACTCCTGGATGTTCTCGAGATGCGGCAGGTACTGTCGACTTACGACGGCGACCTCTGGGACCCGCTCTGGTGGCCTCAGGAAAGGCCAGTCCCCATGCGTGTTGTTCGGGGTCCACTCAGGATTCCTCTCCCATCGATGCCCGGTCCTAAGATCTTGTGTGGAGTCGGTGCCGGAACCTGAGGATTCCTCTCCAGTGCTGACATGGATCTTGGGGTACTTCTGGAGTCTCCCCAGGGGAGTCAGTCCTCGTCTCGAGTGGGGGCATGCACGTGCACTTTCCTCCGGAGCTGTAGCAACAGTGTCGCACTTCCCTTCGCGTGGATCAAGGGATCTGTGGCTTTCCCTCGAGGCTTTCCCAGGAGGCTTTCCGAGGAGGCTTTCCCACGAGACTACCCTCGAGGCTTTCCCACAGGGCTGTCCCACGTGCCACCGTGGTGTGAGTCGATCCTCGGCTTGAAGGCAGAGGAAGTGCAGGGAAAACAGGTTTCCCTGGAATGGACTGAGACATCTGGGGGACTCTGGGAATGGTGGCACGACCCTGGAGTTCCTCTCGCCTTTCCTGTGGAGAGCGCCTCCTCTTGAGATGCGACGGAAACGCCGGGAATTCTTTCCCCACCACGCAGGTAAAGGATCCCTCCTCTCGAGCTAGGAGGCGGAAACGGGGCCCTCTGGATGTGGGCGGGACTCTCGATGCTTCCTCTCGAGTGGAGACGGGTATGTAGGGGAACTTATTGAGTTGCAGCCAGGGTGTGAAGGACCCTTTGGAAGTTCCAGATGTCAGATGTGTTTAGCCTCGAGACGCCTCAGCGGAAATGGGCCTCATCTGTCCTGGAGGGGATAACCTCCTGGATTTTCTCGAGTTGCGGCAGGTGCTCTCCACTTACGTCGGGGACCTCAGGGACCCGCTCTGGTTGTCTCAGAAAGGCCAGTCCCCATGCGAGTTGCTCAGGGGCCTCTCGGGATTCTTCTCCCGTCGATGCTGGGGCCTAAAACCTTGTGTGGAGTCGGTGCTGGAACCTGAGGATTTCTCTCCAGTGCTGACATGGATCTTGGGGTACTTCTGGAGTCTCCCCAGGGGAGTCAGTCCTCGTCTCGAGTGGGGGCATGCACGTGCGCTTTCCTCCCGAACTGTAGCAGCAGTGTCACGCTTCCCTTCGCGTGGATCAAGGGATCTGTGGCTTTCCCTGGAGGCTTTCCCACGAGGCTTTCCCAGAGGGCCGACCCAGGTGTCACCTTGGTGTGAGTCGATCCTCGGCTTGAAAGTCGACGGCAGTTCAGGGAAAACAGGTTTCCCTGGAATGGACTGAGACATCTGGGGGACTCTGGGAATGCTGGCACGACCCTGGAGTTCCTCTTTCCTTTGCTGTGGAGAGCGCCTCCTCTGGAGATGGGACGGAATCCCCGGGAATTCTTTCCCGAGCACGCATGGAAAGGATCCCTCCTCTCGAGCTAGGAGGCTAAAACGGGGCTCCTCTGGATGTGGGCGGGACTCTCGTGCTTCCTCTCGAGTGGAGACGGGTATGTCGGGGAACTTCTTGGAATTGCAGCAAGGGTGTGAAGGACCCTTTTGAAGTTCCAGAGGTTAGGTGTGAATAGCCCCGAGACGGTTCACCGGAAATGGGCCTCATTTCGCTTGGAGGGGAGAACCTCCTGGATTTTCTCCAGTTGCGGCAGGTGCTCTCGTCTTACGATGGGGACCTCAGGGATCCGCTCTGGTGGCCTCAGGGAAGCCAGTCCCCATGAGAGTTCCTCGGGGGCCTCTCAGGATTCCTCTCCCGTCGATGCCTTGGCCTATGATCTTGTGTGGATTCGGTGCCGGAACCTGAGGATTCCTCTCCAGTGCTGACATGGATTTTGAGGTACTTCTGGAGTCTCCCCAGGGGAGTCAGTCCTCGTCTCGAGTGGGGGCATGCACGTACGCTTCCCTCCAAGCTGCAGCAGCAGTGTGGCGCTTCCCTTCGCCTGGATCAATGGATCTGTGGCTTTATCTCGAGGCTTTCCCAGGAGGCTTTCCAACGAGGCTTTCCCACAGGGCTGTTCCACGTGCCACCGTGGTGTGAGTCGATCCTCGGCTTGAAAGTCGAGGCAGTGCAGGGAAAACAGGCTTCCCTGGTTTGGAATGAGACATCTGGGGGACTCTGGGAATGGTGGCACGACCCTGGAGTTCCTCTCGCCTTTCCTGTGGAGAGCGCCTCCTCTTGAGATGCGACGGGAACTCCGGGAATTCTTTCCCGACCACGCAGGGAAAGGATCCCTCCTCTCGAGCTAGGAGGCGGAAACGGGGCTCCTCTGGATGTGGGCGGGACTCTCGTGGTTCCTCTCGAGTGGAGTCGAGTATGTCGGTGAACTTCTTGAGTTGAAGCAAGGGTGTGAGGGAACCTTTGGAAATTCCAGATGTTAGATGTGATTAACCTCAAGACGCCTCAGCGGAAATGGGCCTCATCTCGCCTGGAGGGGAGAACCTCCTGGATTTTCTCGAGTTGCGGCAGGTGCTCTCGACTTACATCGGGGACCATCAGGGACCCGCTCTGGTGGCCTCAGGAAAGGCCAGACCCCATGCGAGTTGCTCGGGTCCTCTCGGGATTCCTCTCCCGTCGACGCGGGGGCCTAAGACCTTGTGTGGAGTCGGTGCTGGAACCTGAGGATTCCTCTCCAGTGCTGACATGGATCTTGGGGTACTTCTGGAGTCTCCCCAGGGGAGTCAGTCCTCGTCTCGAGTGGGGCATGCACGTGCGCTTTCCTCCCGAGCTTGTAGCAGCAGTGTGGCCCTTCCCTTCGCGTGGATCAAGGGATCTGTGGCTTTCCCTAGAGGCTTTCCCACGAGGCTTTCCCACGAGACTTTCCCACAGGGCTGTCCCACGTACCACCGTGGTGTGAATCGATCCTCGGCTTGAAAATAGAGGCAGTGCAGGGAAAACAGGTTTCCCTGGAATGGACTGAGACATCTGGGGGACTCTGGGAATGGTGGCACGACTCTGGAGTTCCTCTCGCCTTTCCTGTGGAGAGCGCCTCCTCTTCAGAAGCGACGGAAACGCGGGGAATTCTTTCCCCCCCACGCAGGGAAAGGATCCCTCCTCTCGAGCTAGGAGGCGGAAACGGGACCTCCTCTGGATGTGGGCGGAACTCTCGGTGCTTCCTCTCGAGTGGAGACATGTATGTCGGGGAACTTCTTGAGTTGCAGCAAAGGTGTGAAGGACCCTTTGGAAGTTCCAGAGTTTTAGGTGTGATTAGCCTCGAGAAGCCTCAGCGCAAATGGGCCTCATCTCGCCTGGAGGGGAGAACCTCCTGGATTTTCTCGAGTTGCAGCAGGTGCTCTCGACTTACGACCGGGACCTCAGGGACCTGCTCTGGTTGCCTCAGGAAAGGCCAGTCCCCATGCGAGTTGCTCGGCGGCCTCTCGGGATTCCTCTCCCGTCGATGCCGGGGCCTAAGACCTTGTGTGGAGTCGGTGCCCGAACCTGAGGATTCCTCTCCAGTGCTGACATGGATCTTGGGGTACTTCTGGAGTCTTCCCAGGGTAGTCAGTCCTCCTCTCGAGTGGGGGCATGCACGTGCGCTTTCCTCCCAGCTTTAGCAGCAGTGTCACGCTTCCCTTCGCGTGGATCAAGGGATCTGTGGCTTTCCCTTGAGGCTTTTACAGGAGGCTTTCCCACGAAGTTTTTCCACAGGGCTGTCCCACGTGCCACCGTGGTGAGAGTCGATCCTCGGCTTGAATTCGAGGCAGTGCAGGGAAAGCAGGTTTCCCTGGAATGGACTGAGACATCTGGGGGACTCTGGGAATGGTGGCACGACCCTGGAGTTCCTCTCGCCTTTCCTGTGGAGAGCGCCTCCTCTTGAGATGCGACGGGAACTCCGGGAATACTTTCCCGACCACGCAGGAGAGAATTTTCCCTCCTCTCGAGCTACGAGGCGGAAACTGGGGCTCCTCTGGATGTGGCGCGGGACTTCTTCCTGCTCCTCTCGAGTGGAGACGAGGTATGTCGGGGAACTTCTTGAGTTGCAGCAAGGGCCAGAAGGACCCTTTGGAAGTTAAAGATGTTAGATTTCATTAGCCTCAAGACGCCTCAGCGGAAATGGGCCTCATCTCGCCTGGAGGGGAGAACCTCCTGGATTTTCTCGAGTTGCTGGCAGGTGCTCTCGACTTACGACGGGGACCTCAGGGACCCGCTCTGGTGACATCAGGAAAGGCCAGTCCCCATGCGAGTTGCTCGGTGGCCTCTGGGGATTCCTCTCCCGTCGATGCTGGGGCCTAAGACCTTGTGTGGAGTTGGTGCCGGAACCTTAGGATTCCTCTCCAGTGCTGACATGGATCTTGGGGTATTTCTGGAGTCTCTCCCAGGGGAGTCAGTCCTCGTCTCGAGTGGGGGCATGCACGTGCGCTTTCCTCCCGAGCTGTAGCAGCAGTGTGGCCTTCCCTTCGCGTGGATCAAGGGATCTGTGGCTTTCCCTCGAGGCATTCCCACGAGGCTTTCCCACGAGGCTTTCCACAGGGCTGTCCCACGTAGCAACCGTGGTGTGAATCGATCCTCGGCTTGAAAATCAGATGGCAGTGCAGGGAAAACAGGTTTCCCTGGAATGGACTGAGACATCTGGGGGACTCTGGGAATGGTGGCACGTCTCTGGAGTTCCTCTCGCCTTTCCTGTGGAGAGCGTCTCCTCTTGAGAGCGACGGGAACGCCGGGGAATTCTTTCCCCCCCACGCAGGGAAAGGATCCCTCCTCTCGAGCTAGGAGGCGGAAACGGGGCTCCTCTGGATGTGGGCGGGACTCTCGTGCATCCTTTCAAGTGGAGACGGGTATGTCGGGGAACTTCTTGAGTTGCAGCAAGGGCGTGAAGGACCTTTGGAATTTCCAGATGTTAGATGTGATTAACCTCAAGACGCCTCAGCGGAAATGGGCCCTCATCTCGCCTGGAGGGGAGAACCTCCTGGATTTTCTCGAGTTGCGGCAGGTGCTCTCGACTTACGACGGGGACCTCAGGGACCCGCTCTGGTGGCCTCAGGAAAGGCCAGTCCCCATGCGAGTTGCTCGGGGTCCTCTCGGGATTCCTCTCCCGTCGATGCTGGGGCCTAAGACCTTGTGTGGAGTTGGTGCCGGAACCTTAGGATTCCTCTCCAGTGCTGACATGGATCTTGGGGTACTTCTGGAGTCTCCCCAGTGGCAGTCAGTCCTTGTCTCGAGTTGGGGCATGCACGTGCGCTTTCCTCCCGAACTGTAGCAGCAGTGTCGCACTTCCCTTCGCATGGATCAAGCGATCTGTGGCTTTCCCTCGAGGCTTTCCCACGAGGCTTTCTCTCGAGGCTTTCACACAGGGCTGTCCCACGTGCCACCGTGGTGTGAGTCGATCCTCGGCTTGAAAATCGAGGCAGTGCAGGGAAAACAGGTTTCCCTGGAATGGACTGAGACATCTCGGGGACTCTGGGAATGGTGGCAGCGACCCTGGAGTTCCTCCTAGCCTTTCCTGTGGAGAGGCGACTCCTCTTGAGATGCGACGGAAAATGCCGGGAATTCTTTCCCGGACCACGCAGGGAAAGGATCCCTCCTCTCGAGCTAGGAGGCGGAAACGGGGCTCCTCTTGATGTGGGGCGGGACTCTCGTGCTTCCTCTCGAATGGAGACGGGGTATGTCGGTGAACTTCTTGAGTTGCAGCAAGGGTGTGAGGGAACCTTTGGAAATTCCAGATGTTAGATGTGATTAACCTCAAGACGCCTCAGCGGAAATGGGCCTCATCTCGCCTGGAGGGGAGAACCTCCTGGATTTTCTCGAGTTGCGGCAGGTGCTCTCGACTTACGTCGGGGACCTCAAGGACCCGCTCTGGTGGCCTCAGGAAAGGTCCAGTCCCCATGTCGAGTTGCTCGGGGCCTCTCGGGATTCCTCTCCCGTCGACGCCGGGGCCTAAGACCTTGTGTGGAGTCGGTGCCGGAACCTTAGGATTCCTCTCCAGTGCTGACATGGATCTTGGGGTACTTCTGGAGTCTCCCCAGGGGAGTCCAGTCCTCGTCTCGAGTGGGGGCATGCAAGTGCGCTTTCCTCCCGAGCTGTAGCAGCAGTGTGCCCTTCCCTTCGCGTGGATCAAGGGATCTGTGGCTTTCCCTAGAGGCTTTCCCACGAGGCTTTCCCACGAGGCTTTCCCACAGGGCTGTCCACGTACCACCGTGGTGTGAATCGATCCTCGGCTTGAAAATAGAGGCAGTGCAGGGAAAACAGGTTTTCCCTGGAATGGACTGAGACATCTGGGGGACTCTGGGAATGGTGGCACGACTCTGGAGTTCCTCTCGCCTTTCCTGTGGAGAGCGTCTCCTCTTGAGATGCGACGGGAAACGCCGGGAATTCTTTCCCCGACCACGCAGGGAAAGGATCCCTCCTCTCGAGCTAGGAGGCGGAAACGGAGCTCCTCTGGATGTGGGCGGGACTCTCGTGCTTCCTCTCGAGTGGAGACGAGGTATGTCGGGAACTTCTTGAGTTGCAGCAAGGGCGTGAAGGACCCTTTGGAAGTTCCAGATGTTAGATGTGATTAGCCTCAAGACGCCTCAGCGGAAATGGGCCTCATCTCGCCTGGAGGGGAGAACCTCCTGGATTTTCTCGAGTTGCGGGCAGGTGCTCTCGACTTACGACGGGGACCTCAGGGACCCGCTCTGGTGCCTCAGGAAAGGCCAGTCCCCATGCGAGTTGCTCGGGCCTCTCGGGATTCCTCTCCCGTCGATGCGGGCCTAAGACCTTGTGTGGAGTTGGTGCCGGAACCTTAGGATTCCTCTCCAGTGCTGACATGGATCTTGGGGTACTTCTGGAGTCTCCCCAGGGAGTCAGTCCTCGTCTCGAGTGGGGCAATGCACGTGCGCTTTCCTCCCGAGCTGTAGCAGCAGTGTCGCCTTCCCTTCGCGTGGATCAAGCGATCTGTGGCTTTCCCTCGAGGCATTTCCCACGAGGCTTTCCCACGAGGCTTTCCCACAGGGCTGTCCCACGTGCCACCGTGGTGTGAGTCGATCCTCGGCTTGAAAATCGAGGCAGTGCAGGGAAAACAGGTTTCCCTGGAATGGACTGAGACATCTGGGGGACTCTGGGAATGGTGGCACGACTCTGGAGTTCCTCTCGCCTTTCCTGTGGAGAGCGCCTCCTCTTGAGATGCGACGGGAACGCCGGGGAATTCTTTCCCGCCACGCAGGGAAAGGATCCCTCCTCTCGAGCTAGGAGGCGGAAACGGGGCTCCTCTGGATGTGGGCGGGACTCTCGTGCTTCCTCTCGAGTGGAGACGGGTATGTCGGGGAACTTCTTGAGTTGCAGCAAGGTGTGAAGGACCCTTTGGAAGTTCCAGATGTTAGATGTGATTAGACCTCAGAGACGCCTCAGCGGAAATGGGCCTCATCTCGCCTGGAGGGGAGAACCTCCTGGATTTTCTCGAGTTGCGGCAGGTGCTCTCGACTTACGACGGGGACCTCAGGGACCCGCTCTGGTGGCCTCAGGAAAGGCCAGTCCCCATGCGAGTTGCTCGGGGCCTCTCGGGATTCCTCTCCCGTCGATGCTGGGGCCTAAGACCTTGTGTGGAGTCGGTGCCGGAACCTGAGGATTCCTCTCCAGTGCTGACATGGATCTTGGGGTACTTCTGGAGTCTCCCCAGGGAGTCAGTCCTCGTCTCGAGTGGGGCATGCACGTGCGCTTTCCTCCCGAGCTGTAGCAGCAGTGTCGACGCTTCCCTTCGCGTGGATCAAGGGATCTGTGGCTTTCCCTCGAGGCTTTCCCACGAGGCTTTCCCACGAGGCTTTCCCACAGGGCTGTCCCACGTGCCACCGTGGTGTGAGTCGATCCTCGGCTTGAAAGTCGAGGCAGTGCAGGGAAAACAGGTTTCCCTGGAATGGACTGAGACATCTGGGGGACTCTGGGAATGGTGGCACGACCCTGGAGTTCCTCTCGCCTTTCCTGTGGAGAGCGCCTCCTCTTGAGATGCGACGGGAACTGCCGGGAATTCTTTCCCGACCACGCAGGGAAAGGATCCCTCCTCTCGAGCTAGGAGGCGGAAACGGGGCTCCTCTGGATGTGGGCGGGACTCTCGTGCTTCCTCTCGAGTGGAGACGGGTATGTCGGGGAACTTCTTGAGTTGCAGCAAGGGTGTGAAGGGACCCTTTGGAAATTCCAGATGTTAGATGTGATTAACCTCAAGACGCCTCAGCGGAAATGGGCCTCATCTCGCCTGGAGGGGAGAACCTCCTGGATTTTCTCGAGTTGCGGCAGGTGCTCTCGACTTACGATCGGGGACCTCAGGGACCCGCTCTGGTGGCCTCAGGAAAGGTCCAGTCCCCATGCGAGTTGCTCGGGGGCCTCTCGGGATTCCTCTCCCGTCGATCGCCGGGGCCTAAGACCTTGTGTGGAGTCGGTGCCGGAACCTGAGGATTCCTCTCCAGTGCTGACATGGATCTTGGGGTACTTCTGGAGTCTCCCCAGGGGAGTCAGTCCTCGTCTCGAGTGGGGGCATGCAACGTGCGCTTTCCTCCCGAGCTGTAGCAGCAGTGTGCCGCTTCCCTTCGCGTGGATCAAGGGATCTGTGGCTTTCCCTAGAGGCTTTCCCACGAGGCTTTCCCACGAGGCTTTCCCACAGGGCTGTCCCACGTACCACCGTGGTGTGAATCGATCCTCGGCTTGAAAGTCGAGGCAGTGCAGGGAAAACAGGTTTCCCTGGAATGGACTGAGACATCTGGGGGACTCTGGGAATGGTGGCACGACTCCTGGAGTTCCTCTCGCCTTTCCTGTGGAGAGCGCCTCCTCTTGAGATGCGACGGGAAACGCGGGAATTCTTTCCCCGACCACGCAGGGAAAGGATCCCTCCTCTCGAGCTAGGAGGCGGAAACGGGGCTCCTCTGGATGTGGGCGGGACTCTCGTGCTTCCTCTCGAGTGGAGACGGGTATGTCGGGGAACTTCTTGAGTTGCAGCAAGGGTGTGAAGGACCCTTTGGAAGTTCCAGATGTTAGATGTGATTAGCCTCGAAGACGCCTCAGCGGAAATGGGCCTCATCTCGCCTGGAGGGGAGAACCTCCTGGATTTTCTCGAGTTGCGGCAGGTGCTCTCGACTTACGACGGGGACCTCAGGGACCCGCTCTGGTGGCCTCAGGAAAGGCCAGTCCCCATGCGAGTTGCTCGGGGTCCTCTCGGGATTCCTCTCCCGTCGATGCTGGGGCCTAAGACCTTGTGTGGAGTTCGGTGCCGGAACCTGAGGATTCCTCTCCAGTGCTGACATGGATCTTGGGGTACTTCTGGAGTCTCCCCAGGGAGTCAGTCCTCGTCTCGAGTGGGGCATGCACGTGCGCTTTCCTCCCGAGCTGTAGCAGCAGTGTCGCGCTTCCCTTCGCGTGGATCAAGGGATCTGTGGCTTTCCCTCGAGGCTTTCCCACGAGGCTTTCCCACGAGGCTTTCCCACAGGGCTGTCCCACGTGCCACCGTGGTGTGAGTCGATCCTCGGCTTGAAAGTCGAGGCAGTGCAGGGAAAACAGGTTTCCCTGGAATGGACTGAGACATCTGGGGGACTCTGGGAATGGTGGCACGACCTGGAGTTCCTCTCGCCTTTCCTGTGGAGAGCGCCTCCTCTTGAGATGCGACGGGAACGCCGGGAATTCTTTCCCGAACACGCAGGGAAAGGATCCCTCCTCTCGAGCTAGGAGGCGGAAACGGGGCTCCTCTGGATGTGGGCGGAACTCTCGTGCTTCCTCTCGAGTGGAGACGGGTATGTCGGGGAACTTCTTGAGTTGCAGCAAGGGTGTGAAGGACCCTTTGGAAGTTCCAGAGTTTAGGTGTGATTAGCCTCGAGACGCCTCAGCGGAAATGGGCCTCATCTCGCCTGGAGGGGAGAACCTCCTGGATTTTCTCGAGTTGCGGCAGGTGCTCTCGACTTACGACGGGACCTCAGGGACCCGCTCTGGTGGCCTCAGGAAAGGCCAGTCCCCATGCGAGTTGCTCGGGGGCCTCTCGGGATTCCTCTCCCGTCGATGCCGGGGCCTAAGACCTTGTGTGGAGTCGGTGCCGGAACCTGAGGATTCCTCTCCAGTGCTGACATGGATCTTGGGGTACTTCTGGAGTCTCCCCAGGGGAGTCAGTCCTCGTCTCGAGTGGGGGCATGCACGTGCGCTTTCCTCCCGAGCTGTAGCAGCAGTGTCGACGCTTCCCTTCGCGTGGATCAAGGGATCTGTGGCTTTCCCTTCGAGGCTTTCCCACGAGGCTTTCCCACGAGGCTTTTCCCACAGGGCTGTCCCACGTGCCACCGTGGTGTGAGTCGATCCTCGGCTTGAAATCGAGGCAGTGCAGGGAAAACAGGTTTCCCTGGAATGGACTGAGACATCTGGGGGACTCTGGGAATGGTGGCACGACCCTGGAGTTCCTCTCGCCTTTCCTGTGGAGAGCGCCTCCTCTTGAGATGCGACGGGAACTGCCGGGAATTCTTTCCCGACCACGCAGGGAAAGGATCCCTCCTCTCGAGCTAGGAGGCGGAAACGGGGCTCCTCTGGATGTGGGCGGGACTCTCGTGCTTCCTCTCGAGTGGAGACGGGTATGTCGGGGAACTTCTTGAGTTGCAGCAAGGGTGTGAAGGACCCTTTGGAAATTCCAGATGTTAGATGTGATTAGCCTCAAGACGCCTCAGCGGAAATGGGCCTCATCTCGCCTGGAGGGGAGAACCTCCTGGATTTTCTCGAGTTGCGGCAGGTGCTCTCGACTTACGATCGGGGACCTCAGGGACCCGCTCTGGTGGCCTCAGGAAAGGCCAGTCCCCATGCGAGTTGCTCGGGGCCTCTCGGGATTCCTCTCCCGTCGATGCCGGGGCCTAAGACCTTGTGTGGAGTCGGTGCCGGAACCTGAGGATTCCTCTCCAGTGCTGACATGGATCTTGGGGTACTTCTGGAGTCTCCCCAGGGGAGTCAGTCCTCGTCTCGAGTGGGGGCATGCACGTGCGCTTTCCTCCCGAGCTGTAGCAGCAGTGTCACGCTTCCCTTCGCGTGGATCAAGGGATCTGTGGCTTTCCTTGAGGCTTTCCCAGGAGGCTTTCCCACGAGGCTTTCCCACAGGGCTGTCCCACGTGCCACCGTGGTGTGAGTCGATCCTCGGCTTGAAAGTCGAGGCAGTGCAGGGAAAACAGGTTTCCCTGGAATGGACTGAGACATCTGGGGGACTCTGGGAATGGTGGCACGACCCTGGAGTTCCTCTCGCCTTTCCTGTGGAGAGCGCCTCCTCTTGAGATGCGACGGGAACTCCGGGAATTCTTTCCCGACCACGCAGGGAAAGGATCCCTCCTCTCGAGCTACGGAGGCGGAAACTGGGCTCCTCTGGATGTGGCGGGACTCTCCGTGCTTCCTCTCGAGTGGAGACGGGTATGTCGGGGAACTTCTTGAGTTGCAGCAAGGGCGATGAAGGACCCTTTGGAAGTTCCAGATGTTAGATGTGATTAGCCTCAAGACGCCTCAGCGGAAATGGGCCTCATCTCGCCTGGAGGGGAGAACCTCCTGGATTTTCTCGAGTTGCGGCAGGTGCTCTCGACTTACGACGGGGACCTCAGGGACCCGCTCTGGTGGCCTCAGGAAAGGCCAGTCCCCATGCGAGTTGCTCGGGGCCTCTCGGGATTCCTCTCCCGTCGATGCCTGGGGCCTAAGACCTTGTGTGGAGTTGGTGCCGGAACCTTGAGGATTCCTCTCCAGTGCTGACATGGATCTTGGGGTACTTCTGGAGTCTCCCCAGGGAGTCAGTCCTCTGTCTCGAGTGGGGGCATGCACGTGCGCTTTCCTCCCGAACTGTAGCAGCAGTGTCGCACTTCCCTTCGCGTGGATCAAGGGATCTGTGGCTTTCCCTCGAGGCTTTCCCACGAGGCTTTCCCACGAGGCTTTCCCACAGGGCTGTCCCACGTGCCACCGTGGTGTGAGTCGATCCTCGGCTTGAAAATCGAGGCAGTGCAGGGAAAACAGGTTTCCCTGGAATGGACTGAGACATCTCGGGGACTCTGGGAATGGTGGCACGACCCTGGAGTTCCTCTCGCCTTTCCTGTGGAGAGCGACCTCCTCTTGAGATGCGACGGAAATGCCGGGAATTCTTTCCCGACCACGCAGGGAAAGGATCCCTCCTCTCGAGCTAGGAGGCGGAAACGGGGCTCCTCTGGATGTGGGCGGGACTCTCGTGCTTCCTCTCGAATGGAGACGGGTATGTCGGTGAACTTCTTGAGTTGCAGCAAGGGTGTGAAGGGAACCTTTGGAAATTCCAGATGTTAGATGTGATTAACCTCAAGACGCCTCAGCGGAAATGGGCCTCATCTCGCCTGGAGGGGAGAACCTCCTGGATTTTCTCGAGTTGCGGCAGGTGCTCTCGACTTACGTCGGGGACCTCAGGGACCCGCTCTGGTGGCCTCAGGAAAGGTCCAGTCCCCATGCGAGTTGCTCGGGGGCCTCTCGGGATTCCTCTCCCGTCGATCGCCGGGGCCTAAGACCTTGTGTGGAGTCGGTGCCGGAACCTGAGGATTCCTCTCCAGTGCTGACATGGATCTTGGGGTACTTCTGGAGTCTCCCCAGGGGAGTCAGTCCTCGTCTCGAGTCGGGGGCATGCAAGTGCGCTTTCCTCCCGAGCTGTAGCAGCAGTGTCATGCTTCCCTTCGTGTGGATCAAGGGATCTGTGGCTTTCACTTGAGGCTTTCCCAGGAGGCTTTCCCAGGAAGTTTTCCCACAGGGCTGTCCCACGTGCCACCGTTGGTGTGAGTCGATCCTCGGCTTGAAAGTCGACGCAGTGCAGGGTAAACAGGTTTCCCTGGAATGAACTGAGACATCTGGGGGACTCTGGGAATGGTGGCACGACCCTGGAGTTCCTCTCGCCTTTCCTGTGGAGAGCGCCTCCTCTTCAGATGCGACGGGAACTCCAGGAATTCTTACCCGACCACCGCAGGGAGAATTATCCCTCCTCTCGAGCTAGCAGGCGGAAACTGGGCTCCTCTGGATGTGGGCGGGACATTTCGTGCTTCCTCTCGAGTGGGGACGAGTATGTCGGGGAACTTCTTGAGTTGCAGCAAGGGCGAGAAGGACCCTTTGGAAGTTCCAGATGTTAGATTTCATTAGCCTCAAGACGCCACAGCGGAAATGGGCCTCATCTCGCCTGGAGGGGAGAACCTCCTGGATTTTCTCGAGTTGCGGCAGGTGATCTCGACTTACGTCGGGGACCTCAGGGACCCGCTCTGGTGGCCTCAGGGAAGCCCAGTCCCCATGAGAGTTGCTCGGGGGCCTCTCAGGATTCCTCTCCCGACGATCCCGGGGCCTAAGATCTTTTGTGGATTTGGTGCTGGTACCTGAGGATTTCTCTCCAGTGCTGACATGGATCTTGGCGTACTTCTGGAGTCTCCCCAGGGGAGTCAGTCCTCGTCTCGAGTGGGGGCATGTCACGTGCGCTTTTCCTCCCGAGCTGTGGCAGCAGTGTGGCGCTTCCCTTCACGTGGATCAAGGGATCTGTGGCTTTCCCATCGAGGCTTTCCCACGAGGCTTTCCCACGAGGCTTTCCCACAGGGCTGTCCCACGTGCCACCGTGGTGTGAGTCGATCCTCGGCTTGAAATTCGAAGCAGTAGCACGGAAAATCAGGTTTCCCTGGAATGGACTGAGACATCTGGGGGACTCTGGGAATGGCGGCACGACTCTAGGAGTTCCTCTCAGCTTTCCTGTGGAGAGCGCCTCCTCTTGAGATGCGACGGGAACGCCGGGAATTCTTTCCCGACCACGCAGGGAAATGATCCCTCCTCTCGAGCTATGAGACGGAATCGGGGCTCCTCTGGATGTGGGCGGGACTCTCGTGCTTCCTCTCGAGTGGAGGCGAGTATGTCAGGGAACTTATTCAGTTGCAGAAATGGTGTGAAGGACCTTTTGGAAGTTCCAGATGTTAGTGTGCAATTAGCCTCTAGACGCCTCAGCGGAAATGCGCCTCATCTCGCCTGGAGGGGAGAACCTCCTGGATTTTCTCGAGTTGCGGCAGGTGCTCTCGACTTACGCGGACCTCAGGGACCCGCTCTGGTGGCCGTCAGGAAAGGCCAGTCCCCATGCGAGTTGTTCGGTGGCCTCTCGGGATTCCTCTCCCGTCGATGCCGGGGCCTAAGACCTTGTGTGGGTCGGTGCCTGGAACCTGAGGATTCCTCTCCAGTGCTGACATGGATCTTGAGGTACTTCTGGAGTCTCCCCAGGGGAGTCAGTCCTCATTCGAGTGGGGGCATGCAAGAGCGCTTTCCTCCCGAGCTGTAGCAGCAGTGTCATTCTTCCCTTCGAGTGGATCAAGGGATCTGTGGCTTTCCCTCGAGGCTTTCCCATGAGGCTTTCCTCACGAGGCTTTCCCACAGGGCTGTCCCACGTGCCACCGTGGTGTGAGTCGATCCTCGGCTTGAAAGTCGAGGCAGTGCAGGGAAAACAGGTTTCCCTGGAATGGACTGAGACATCTGGGGGACTCTGGGAATGGTGGCACGACCCTGGAGTTCCTCTCGCCTTTCCTGTGGAGAGCGCCTCCTCTTGAGATGCGACGGGAACGCAGGGAATTCTTTCCCGACCACGCAGGGAAAGGATCCCTCCTCTCGAGCTAGGAGGCGGAAACGGGGCTCCTCTGGATGTGGGCGGGACTCTCGTGCTTCCTCTCGAGTGGAGACGGGTATGTACGGGGAACTTCTTGAGTTGCAGCAAGGGTGTGAAGGACCCTTTGGAAGTTCCAGAGGTTAGGTGTGATTAGCCTCGAGACGCCTCAGCGGAAATGGGCCTCATCTCGCCTGGAGGGGAGAACCTCCTGGATTTTCTCGAGTTGCGGCAGGTGCTCTTCACTTACGACGGGGACCTCAGGGACCCGCTCTGGTTGTCTCAGAAAGGCCAGTCCCCATGCGAGTTGCTCAGGGGCCTCTCGGGATTCTTCTCCCGTCGATGCTGGGGCCTAAAACCTTGTGTGGAGTCGGTGCTGGAACCTGAGGATTTCTCTCCAGTGCTGACATGGATCTTGGGGTACTTCTGGAGTCTCCCCAGGGGAGTCAGTCCTCGTCTCGAGTGGGGGCATGCACGTGCGCTTTCCTCCCGAACTGTAGCAGCAGTGTCACGCTTCCCTTCGCGTGGATCAAGGGATCTGTGGCTTTCCCTGGAGGCTTTCCCACGAGGCTTTCCCAGAGGGCCGACCCAGGTGTCACCTTGGTGTGAGTCGATCCTCGGCTTGAAAGTCGACGCAGTTCAGGGAAAACAGGTTTCCCTGGAATGGACTGAGACATCTGGGGGACTCTGGGAATGCTGGCACGACCCTGGAGTTCCTCTTTCCTTTGCTGTGGAGAGCGCCTCCTCTGGAGATGGGACGGAATCCCCGGGAATTCTTTCCCGAGCACGCATGGAAAGGATCCCTCCTCTCGAGCTAGGAGGCTAAAACGGGGCTCCTCTGGATGTGGGCGGGACTCTCGTGCTTCCTCTCGAGTGGAGACGGGTATGTCGGGGAACTTCTTGAATTGCAGCAAGGGTGTGAAGGACCCTTTTGAAGTTCCAGAGGTTAGGTGTGAATAGCCCCGAGACGGTTCACCGGAAATGGGCCTCATTTCGCTTGGAGGGGAGAACCTCCTGGATTTTCTCCAGTTGCGGCAGGTGCTCTCGTCTTACGATGGGGACCTCAGGGATCCGCTCTGGTGGCCTCAGGGAAGCCAGTCCCCATGAGAGTTCCTCGGGGGCCTCTCAGGATTCCTCTCCCGTCGATGCCTTGGCCTATGATCTTGTGTGGATTCGGTGCCGAACCTGAGGATTCCTCTCCAGTGCTGACATGGATTTTGAGGTACTTCTGGAGTCTCCCCAGGGGAGTCAGTCCTCGTCTCGAGTGGGGGCATGCACGTACGCTTCCCTCCAAGCTGCAGCAGCAGTGTGGCGCTTCCCTTCGCCTGGATCAATGGATCTGTGGCTTTATCTCGAGGCTTTCCCAGGAGGCTTTCCAACGAGGCTTTCCCACAGGGCTGTTCCACGTGCCACCGTGGTGTGAGTCGATCCTCGGCTTGAAAGTCGAGGCAGTGCAGGGAAAACAGGCTTCCCTGGAATGGAATGAGACATCTGGGGGACTCTGGGAATGGTGGCACGACCCTGGAGTTCCTCTCGCCTTTCCTGTGGAGAGCGCCTCCTCTTGAGATGCGACGGGAACTCCGGGAATTCTTTCCCGACCACGCAGGGAAAGGATCCCTCCTCTCGAGCTAGGAGGCGGAAACGGGGCTCCTCTGGATGTGGGCGGGACTCTCGTGGTTCCTCTCGAGTGGAGACGAGTATGTCGGTGAACTTCTTGAGTTGAAGCAAGGGTGTGAGGGAACCTTTGGAAATTCCAGATGTTAGATGTGATTAACCTCAAGACGCCTCAGCGGAAATGGGCCTCATCTCGCCTGGAGGGGAGAACCTCCTGGATTTTCTCGAGTTGCGGCAGGTGCTCTCGACTTACATCGGGGACCTCAGGGACCCGCTCTGGTGGCCTCAGGAAAGGCCAGACCCCATGCGAGTTGCTCGGGGTCCTCTCGGGATTCCTCTCCCGTCGACGCGGGGGCCTAAGACCTTGTGTGGAGTCGGTGCTGGAACCTGAGGATTCCTCTCCAGTGCTGACATGGATCTTGGGGTACTTCTGGAGTCTCCCCAGGGGAGTCAGTCCTCGTCTCGAGTGGGGGCATGCAAGTGCGCTTTCCTCCCGAGCTGTAGCAGCAGTGTGGCCCTTCCCTTCGCGTGGATCAAGGGATCTGTGGCTTTCCCTAGAGGCTTTCCCACGAGGCTTTCCCACGAGGCTTTCCCACAGGGCTGTCCCACGTACCACCGTGGTGTGAATCGATCCTCGGCTTGAAAATAGAGGCAGTGCAGGGAAAACAGGTTTCCCTGGAATGGACTGAGACATCTGGGGGACTCTGGGAATGGTGGCACGACTCTGGAGTTCCTCTCGCCTTTCCTGTGGAGAGCGCCTCCTCTTCAGAAGCGACGGAAACGCGGGGAATTCTTTCCCCCGCACGCAGGGAAAGGATCCCTCCTCTCGAGCTAGGAGGCGGAAACGGAGCTCCTCTGGATGTGGGCGGAACTCTCGTGCTTCCTCTCGAGTGGAGACATGTATGTCGGGGAACTTCTTGAGTTGCAGCAAAGGTGTGAAGGACCCTTTGGAAGTTCCAGAGTTTAGGTGTGATTAGCCTCGAGAAGCCTCAGCGCAAATGGGCCTCATCTCGCCTGGAGGGGAGAACCTCCTGGATTTTCTCGAGTTGCAGCAGGTGCTCTCGACTTACGACCGGGACCTCAGGGACCTGCTCTGGTTGCCTCAGGAAAGGCCAGTCCCCATGCGAGTTGCTCGGCGGCCTCTCGGGATTCCTCTCCCGTCGATGCCGGGGCCTAAGACCTTGTGTGGAGTCGGTGCCCGAACCTGAGGATTCCTCTCCAGTGCTGACATGGATCTTGGGGTACTTCTGGAGTCTTCCCAGGGTAGTCAGTCCTCCTCTCGAGTGGGGGCATGCACGTGCGCTTTCCTCCCAGCTTTAGCAGCAGTGTCACGCTTCCCTTCGCGTGGATCAAGGGATCTGTGGCTTTCCCTTGAGGCTTTTACAGGAGGCTTTCCCACGAAGTTTTTCCACAGGGCTGTCCCACGTGCCACCGTGGTGAGAGTCGATCCTCGGCTTGAATTTCGAGGCAGTGCAGGGAAAGCAGGTTTCCCTGGAATGGACTGAGACATCTGGGGGACTCTGGGAATGGTGGCACGACCCTGGAGTTCCTCTCGCCTTTCCTGTGGAGAGCGCCTCCTCTTGAGATGCGACGGGAACTCCGGGAATACTTTCCCGACCACGCAGAGAGAATTTTCCCTCCTCTCGAGCTACGAGGCGGAAACTGGGCTCCTCTGGATGTGGCCGGGACTTTCCTGCTTCCTCTCGAGTGGAGACGAGTATGTCGGGGAACTTCTTGAGTTGCAGCAAGGGCCAGAAGGACCCTTTGGAAGTTAAAGATGTTAGATTTCATTAGCCTCAAGACGCCTCAGCGGAAATGGGCCTCATCTCGCCTGGAGGGGAGAACCTCCTGGATTTTCTCGAGTTGCGGCAGGTGCTCTCGACTTACGACGGGGACCTCAGGGACCCGCTCTGGTGACATCAGGAAAGGCCAGTCCCCATGCGAGTTGCTCGGCGGCCTCTGGGGATTCCTCTCCCGTCGATGCTGGGGCCTAAGACCTTGTGTGGAGTTGGTGCCGGAACCTTAGGATTCCTCTCCAGTGCTGACATGGATCTTGGGGTATTTCTGGAGTCTCTCCAGGGGAGTCAGTCCTCGTCTCGAGTGGGGGAATGCACGTGCGCTTTCCTCCCGAGCTGTAGCAGCAGTGTGGCCCTTCCCTTCGCGTGGATCAAGGGATGTGGCTTTCCCTCGAGGCATTCCCACGAGGCTTTCCCACGAGGCTTTCCACAGGGCTGTCCCACGTACAACCGTGGTGTGAATCGATCCTCGGCTTGAAAATAGATGCAGTGCAGGGAAAACAGGTTTCCCTGGAATGGACTGAGACATCTGGGGGACTCTGGGAATGGTGGCACGTCTCTGGAGTTCCTCTCGCCTTTCCTGTGGAGAGCGTCTCCTCTTGAGAGCGACGGGAACGCGGGGAATTCTTTCCCCCCACGCAGGGAAAGGATCCCTCCTCTCGAGCTAGGAGGCGGAAACGGGGCTCCTCTGGATGTGGGCGGGACTCTCGTGCTTCCTTTCAAGTGGAGACGGGTATGTCGGGGAACTTCTTGAGTTGCAGCAAGGGCGTGAAGGACCCTTTGGAAGTTCCAGATGTTAGATGTGATTAACCTCAAGACGCCTCAGCGGAAATGGGCCTCATCTCGCCTGGAGGGGAGAACCTCCTGGATTTTCTCGAGTTGCGGCAGGTGCTCTCGACTTACGACGGGGACCTCAGGGACCCGCTCTGGTGGCCTCAGGAAAGGCCAGTCCCCATGCGAGTTGCTCGGGGTCCTCTCGGGATTCCTCTCCCGTCGATGCTGGGGCCTAAGACCTTGTGTGGAGTTGGTGCCGGAACCTTAGGATTCCTCTCCAGTGCTGACATGGATCTTGGGGTACTTCTGGAGTCTCCCCAGTGGCAGTCAGTCCTCTGTCTCGAGTTGGGGCATGCACGTGCGCTTTCCTCCCGAACTGTAGCAGCAGTGTCGCACTTCCCTTCGCATGGATCAAGCGATCTGTGGCTTTCCCTCGAGGCTTTCCCACGAGGCTTTCTCTCGAGGCTTTCACACAGGGCTGTCCCACGTGCCACCGTGGTGTGAGTCGATCCTCGGCTTGAAAATCGAGGCAGTGCAGGGAAAACAGGTTTCCCTGGAATGGACTGAGACATCTCGGGGACTCTGGGAATGGTGGCACGACCCTGGAGTTCCTCTAGCCTTTCCTGTGGAGAGCGACTCCTCTTGAGATGCGACGGAAATGCCGGGAATTCTTTCCCGACCACGCAGGGAAAGGATCCCTCCTCTCGAGCTAGGAGGCGGAAACGGGGCTCCTCTTGATGTGGGCGGGACTCTCGTGCTTCCTCTCGAATGGAGACGGGTATGTCGGTGAACTTCTTGAGTTGCAGCAAGGGTGTGAGGGAACCTTTGGAAATTCCAGATGTTAGATGTGATTAACCTCAAGACGCCTCAGCGGAAATGGGCCTCATCTCGCCTGGAGGGGAGAACCTCCTGGATTTTCTCGAGTTGCGGCAGGTGCTCTCGACTTACGTCGGGGACCTCAGGGACCCGCTCTGGTGGCCTCAGGAAAGGTCAGTCCCCATGCGAGTTGCTCGGGGCCTCTCGGGATTCCTCTCCCGTCGACGCCGGGGCCTAAGACCTTGTGTGGAGTCGGTGCCGGAACCTTGAGGATTCCTCTCCAGTGCTGACATGGATCTTGGGGTACTTCTGGAGTCTCCCCAGGGGAGTCAGTCCTCGTCTCGAGTGGGGGCATGCAACGTGCGCTTTCCTCCCGAGCTGTAGCAGCAGTGTGGCCCTTCCCTTCGCGTGGATCAAGGGATCTGTGGCTTTCCCTCGAGGCTTTCCCACGAGGCTTTCCCACGAGGCTTTCCCACAGGGCTGTCCCACGTACCACCGTGGTGTGAAGTCGATCCTCGGCTTGAAAATACGAGGCAGTGCAGGGAAAACAGGTTTTCCCTGGAATGGACTGAGACATCTGGGGGACTCTGGGAATGGTGGCACGACTCTGGAGTTCCTCTCGCCTTTCCTGTGGAGAGCGCCTCCTCTTGAGATGCGACGGGAACGCGGGGAATTCTTTCCCCAAGACGCAGGGAAAGGATCCCTCCTCTCGAGCTAGGAGGCGGAAACGGGGCTCCTCTTGGATGTGGGCGGAACTCTCGTGCTTCCTCTCGAGTGGAGACGATGTATGTCGGGGAACTTCTTGAGTTGCAGCAAAGGTGTGAAGGACCCTTTGGAAGTTCCAGAGTTTAGGTGTGATTAGCCTCGAGAAGCCTCAGCGGCAAATGGGCCTCATCTCGCCTGGAGGGGAGAACCTCCTGGATTTTCTCGAGTTGCAGCAGGTGCTCTCGACTTACGACCGGGGACCTCAGGGACCTGCTCTGGTTGCCTCAGGAAAGGCCAGTCCCCATGCGAGTTGCTCGGGGCCTCTCGGGATTCCTCTCCCGTCGATGCCGGGGCCTAAGACCTTGTGTGGAGTCGGTGCCGGAACCTGAGGATTCCTCTCCAGTGCTGACATGGATCTTGGGGTACTTCTGGAGTCTCCCAGGGTAGTCAGTCCTCCTCTCGAGTGGGGGCATGCACGTGCGCTTTCCTCCCGAGCTGTAGCAGCAGTGTCGACGCTTCCCTTCGCGTGGATCAAGGGATCTGTGGCTTTCCCTCGAGGCTTTACCAGGAGGCTTTCCCACGAGGCTTTTCCACAGGGCTGTCCCACGTGCCACCGTGGTGTGAGTCGATCCTCGGCTTGAAATTCGAGGCAGTGCAGGGAAAACAGGTTTCCCTGGAATGGACTGAGACATCTGGGGGACTCTGGGAATGGTGGCACGACCCTGGAGTTCCTCTCGCCTTTCCTGTGGAGAGCGCCTCCTCTTGAGATGCGACGGGAACTGCCGGGAATTCTTTCCCGACCACGCAGGAGAAGGATTCCCTCCTCTCGAGCTACGGAGGCGGAAACTGGGCTCCTCTGGATGTGGCCGGGACTTTCCTGCTTCCTCTCGAGTGGAGACGGGTATGTCGGGGAACTTCTTGAGTTGCAGCAAGGGCATGAAGGACCCTTTGGAAGTTCCAGATGTTAGATGTGATTAACCTCAAGACGCCTCAAGCGGAAATGGGCCTCATCTCGCCTGGAGGGGAGAACCTCCTGGATTTTCTCGAGTTGCGGCAGGTGCTCTCGACTTACGACGGGGACCTCAGGGACCCGCTCTGGTGGCCTCAGGAAAGGCCAGTCCCCATGCGAGTTGCTCGGGGTCCTCTCGGGATTCCTCTCCCGTCGATGCTGGGGCCTAAGACCTTGTGTGGAGTTGGTGCCGGAACCTTAGGATTCCTCTCCAGTGCTGACATGGATCTTGGGGTACTTCTGGAGTCTCCCCAGTGGCAGTCAGTCCTTGTCTCGAGTGGGGGCATGCACGTGCGCTTTCCTCCCGAACTGTAGCAGCAGTGTCGCACTTCCCTTCGCATGGATCAAGCGATCTGTGGCTTTCCCTCGAGGCTTTCCCACGAGGCTTTCTCTCGAGGCTTTCACACAGGGCTGTCCCACGTGCCACCGTGGTGTGAGTCGATCCTCGGCTTGAAAATCGAGGCAGTGCAGGGAAAACAGGTTTCCCTGGAATGGACTGAGACATCTCGGGGACTCTGGGAATGGTGGCACGACCCTGGAGTTCCTCTCAGCCTTTCCTGTGGAGAGCGACTCCTCTTGAGATGCGACGGAAATGCCGGGAATTCTTTCCCGACCACACAGGGAAAGGATCCCTCCTCTCGAGCTAGGAGGCGGAAACGGGGCTCCTCTTGGATGTGGGCGGGACTCTCGTGCTTCCTCTCGAATGGAGACGGGTATGTCGGTGAACTTCTTGAGTTGCAGCAAGGGTGTGAAGGGAACCTTTGGAAATTCCAGATGTTAGATGTGATTAACCTCAAGACGCCTCAGCGGAAATGGGCCTCATCTCGCCTGGAGGGGAGAACCTCCTGGATTTTCTCGAGTTGCGGCAGGTGCTCTCGACTTACGTCGGGGACCTCAGGGACCCGCTCTGGTGGCCTCAGGAAAGGTCCAGTCCCCATGCGAGTTGCTCGGGGGCCTCTCGGGATTCCTCTCCCGTCGATGCCGGGGCCTAAGACCTTGTGTGGAGTCGGTGCCGGAACCTGAGGATTCCTCTCCAGTGCTGACATGGATCTTGGGGTACTTCTGGAGTCTCCCCAGGGGAGTCAGTCCTCGTCTCGAGTCGGGGCATGCAAGTGCGCTTTCCTCCCGAGCTGTAGCAGCAGTGTCATGCTTCCCTTCGCGTGGATCAAGGGATCTGTGGCTTTCCACTCGAGGCTTTCCCAGGAGGCTTTCCCAGGAAGCTTTTCCCACAGGGCTGTCCCACGTGCCACCGTTGTGTGAGTCGATCCTCGGCTTGAAAGTCGAGGCAGTGCAGGGAAAACAGGTTTCCCTGGAATGGAACTGAGACATCTGGGGGACTCTGGGAATGGTGGCACGACCCTGGAGTTCCTCTCGCCTTTCCTGTGGAGAGCGCCTCCTCTTGAGATGCGACGGGAACGCCGGGAATACTTTCCCGACCACGCAGGAAAGGATCCCTCCTCTCGAGCTAGCGAGGCGGAAACTGGGCTCCTCTGGATGTGGGCGGGACTTTCGTGCTTCCTCTCGAGTGGAGACGGGTATGTCGGGGAACTTCTTGAGTTGCAGCAAGGGCGTGAAGGACCCTTTGGAAGTTCCAGATGGTTAGATGTGATTAGCCTCGAGACGCCTCAGCGGAAATGGGCCTCATCTCGCCTGGAGGGGAGAACCTCCTGGATTTTCTCGAGTTGCGGCAGGTGCTCTCGACTTACGACGGGGACCTCAGGGACCCGCTCTGGTGGCCTCAGGAAAGGCCAGTCCCCATGCGAGTTGCTCGGGGCCTCTCGGGATTCCTCTCCCGTCGATGCCGGGGCCTAAGACCTTGTGTGGAGTCGGTGCCGGAACCTGAGGATTCCTCTCCAGTGCTGACATGGATCTTGGGGTACTTCTGGAGTCTCCCCAGGGAGTCAGTCCTCGTCTCGAGTGGGGGCATGCACGTGCGCTTTCCTCCCGAGCTGTAGCAGCAGTGTCAGCTTCCCTTCGCGTGGATCAAGGGATCTGTGGCTTTCCCTCGAGGCTTTCCCACGAGGCTTTCCCACGAGGCTTTCCCACAGGGCTGTCCCACGTGCCACCGTGGTGTGAGTCGATCCTCGGCTTGAAAGTCGAGGCAGTGCAGGGAAAACAGGTTTCCCTGGAATGGACTGAGACATCTGGGGGACTCTGGGAATGGTGGCACGACCCTGGAGTTCCTCTCGCCTTTCCTGTGGAGAGCGCCTCCTCTTGAGATGCGACGGGAACGCCGGGAATTCTTTCCCGACCACGCAGGGAAAGGATCCCTCCTCTCGAGCTAGGAGGCGGAAACGGGGCTCCTCTGGATGTGGGCGGGACTCTCGTGCTTCCTCTCGAGTGGAGACGGGTATGTCGGGAACTTCTTGAGTTGCAGCAAGGGTGTGAAGGAACCTTTGGAAGTTCCAGATGTTAGATGTGATTAGCCTCGAGACGCCTCAGCGGAAATGGGCCTCATCTCGCCTGGAGGGGAGAACCTCCTGGATTTTCTCGAGTTGCGGCAGGTGCTCTCGACTTACGACGGGGACCTCAGGGACCCGCTCTGGTGGCCTCAGGAAAGGCCAGTCCCCATGCGAGTTGCTCGGGGCCTCTCGGGATTCCTCTCCCGTCGATGCCGGGGCCTAAGACCTTGTGTGGAGTCGGTGCCGGAACCTGAGGATTCCTCTCCAGTGCTGACATGGATCTTGGGGTACTTCTGGAGTCTCCCCAGGGGAGTCAGTCCTCGTCTCGAGTGGGGGCATGCACAGTGCGCTTTCCTCCCGAGCTGTAGCAGCAGTGTCACGCTTCCCTTCGCGTGGATCAAGGGATCTGTGGCTTTCCCTCGAGGCTTTCCCAGGAGGCTTTCCCACGAGGCTTTCCCACAGGGCTGTCCCACGTGCCACCGTGGTGTGAGTCGATCCTCGGCTTGAAAGTCGAGGCAGTGCAGGGAAAACAGGTTTCCCTGGAATGGACTGAGACATCTGGGGACTCTGGGAATGGTGGCACGACCCTGGAGTTCCTCTCGCCTTTCCTGTGGAGAGCGCCTCCTCTTGAGATGCGACGGGAACGCCAGGGAATTCTTTCCCGACCACCCAGGGAAAGGATCCCTCCTCTCGAGCTAGGCAGGCGGAAACGGGCTCCTCTGGATGTGGGCGGGACTTCTCGTGCTTCCTCTCGAGTGGAGACGGGTATGTCGGGGAACTTCTTGAGTTGCAGCAAGGGTGTGAAGGACCCTTTGGAAGTTCCAGAGGTTAGATGTGATTAGCCTCGAGACGCCTCAGCGGAAATGGGCCTCATCTCGCCTGGAGGGGAGAACCTCCTGGATTTTCTCGAGTTGCGGCAGGTGCTCTCGACTTACGCGGGGACCTCAGGGACCCGCTCTGGTGGCCTCAGGAAAGGCCAGTCCCCATGCGAGTTGCTCGGGGGCCTCTCAGGATTCCTCTCCCCGTCGATGCCGGGGCTAAGACCTTGTGTGGAGTCGGTGCCGGAACCTGAGGATTCCTCTCCAGTGCTGACATGGATCTTGGGGTACTTCTGGAGTCTCCCCAGGGGAGTCAGTCCTCGTCTCGAGTGGGGGCATGCACGTGCGCTTTCCTCCCGAGCTGTAGCAGCAGTGTCACGCTTCCCTTCGCGTGGATCCAAGGGATCTGTGGCTTTCCCTCGAGGCTTTCCCACGAGGCTTTCCCACGAGGCTTTCCCACAGGGCTGTCCCACGTGCCACCGTGGTGTGAGTCGATCCTCGGCTTGAAAGTCGAGGCAGTGCAGGGAAAACAGGTTTCCCTGGAATGGACTGAGACATCTGGGGACTCTGGGAATGGTGGCACGACCCTGGAGTTCCTCTCGCCTTTCCTGTGGAGAGCGCCTCCTCTTGAGATGCGACGGGAACGCCGGGAATTCTTTCCCGACCACGCAGGGAAAGGATCCCTCCTCTCGAGCTAGGAGGCGGAAACGGGGCTCCTCTGGATGTGGGCGGGACTCTCGTGCTTCCTCTCGAGTGGAGACGGGTATGTCGGGAACTTCTTGAGTTGCAGCAAGGGTGTGAAGGACCTTTTGGAAGTTCCAGAGGTTAGGTGTGATTAGCCTCGAGACGCCTCAGCGGAAATGGGCCTCATCTCGCCTGGAGGGGAGAACCTCCTGGATTTTCTCGAGTTGCGGCAGGTGCTCTCGACTTACTGACGGGACCTCAGGGACCCGCTCTGGTGGCCTCAGGAAAGGCCAGTCCCCATGCGAGTTGCTCGGGGCCTCTCGGGATTCCTCTCCCGTCGATGCCGGGGCCTAAGACCTTGTGTGGAGTCGGTGCCGGAACCTGAGGATTCCTCTCCAGTGCTGACATGGATCTTGGGGTACTTCTGAGAGTCTCCCCAGGGGAGTCAGTCCTCGTCTCGAGTGGGGGCATGCACGTGCGCTTTCCTCCCGAGCTGTAGCAGCAGTGTCACGCTTCCCTTCGCGTGGATCAAGGGATCTGTGGCTTTCCCTCGAGGCTTTCCCACGAGGCTTTCCCACGAGGCTTTCCCACAGGGCTGTCCCACGTGCCACCGTGGTGTGAGTCGATCCTCGGCTTGAAAGTCGAGGCAGTGCAGGGAAAACAGGTTTCCCTGGAATGGACTGAGACATCTGGGGTACTCTGGGAATGGTGGCACGACCCTGGAGTTCCTCTCGCCTTTCCTGTGGAGAGCGCCTCCTCTTGAGATGCCGACGAGGAACGCTGGGAATTCTTTCCCGACCACGCAGGGAAAGGATCCCTCCTCTCGAGCTAGGAGGCGGAAACGGGGCTCCTCTGGATGTGGGCGGGACTCTCGTGATTCCCCTCGAGTGGAGACGGGTATGTCGGGGAGCTTCTTGAGTTGCAGCAAGGGTGTGAAGGACCCTTTGGAAGTTCCAGATGTTAGAGTGTGATTAGCCTCGAGACGCCTCAGCGGAAATGGGCCTCATCTCGCCTGGAGGGGAGAACCTCCTGGATTTTCTCGAGTTGCGGCAGGTGCGCTCGACTTATAGACGGGACCTCAGGGACCCGCTCTGGTGGCCTCAGGAAAGGCCAGTCCCCATGCGAGTTTGCTCGGGGTCCTCTCGGGATTCCTCTCCACGTCGATGCCGGGGCCTAAGACCTTGTGTGGAGTCGGTGCCGGAACCTGAGGATTCCTCTCCAGTGCTGACATGGATCTTGGGGGTACTTCTGAAGTCTGCCCCGTTGGAGTCAGTCCTCGTCTCGAGTGGGGGCATGCACGTGCAGCTTTCCTCCCGAGCTGTAGCAGCAGTGTCAGCTATTCCCTTCGCGTGGATCAAGGGATCTAGGTGCTTTCCCTCGAGGCTTTCCCACGAGGCTTTCCCACACAGGGCTGTCCCATGTGCCACCAGTGTGTGAGTCGATCTTCGGCTTGAAAGTCGAGGCAGTGCAGGGAAAACAGGTTTTCCCTGGAATGGACTGAGACATCTGGGGACTCTGGTGAATGTGGCACGACCCTGGAGTTCCTCTCGCTTTCCTGTGGAGAGCGCCTCCTCTTGAGATGCGACGGGAATGCCGGGAATTCTTTCCCGACCACGCAGGGAAAGGATCCCTCCTCTCGAGCTAGGAGGCGGAAACGGGGCTCCTCTGGATGTGGGCGGGACTCTCGTGCTTTCCTCTCGAGTGGAGACGGGTATGTCGGGGAACTTTCTTGAGTTGCAGCAAGGGTGTGAAGGGACCCTTTGGAAGTTCCAGATGTTAGATGTGATTAGCCTCGAGACGCCTCAGCGGAAATGGGCCTCATCTCGCCTGGAGGGGAGAACCTCCTGGATTTTCTCGAGTTGCGGCAGGTGCTCTCGACTTACGACCGGGACCTCAGGGACCTGCTCTGGTGCCTAAGGAAAGGCCAGTCGCCGATGCGATTTGCTCGGGGCCTCTCGGGATTCCTCTCGCCTCGATGCCGGGGCCTAAGACCTTGTGTGGAGTCGGTGCCGAACTTGAGGATTCCTCTCCAGGTGCTGAGATGGATCTGGGGGATTACTGGAGTCTTCCCAGGGAGTCAGTCGTTCCTCTGAGTGGGGGCATGCACGTGCGCTTCCTCAGCTTATAGCAGCAGTTCCAGCGCCTTCCTTCGCGTGGATCAAGGGATCTGTGGCTTTCCCTTGAGGCTTTCAGGAGGCTTTCACGAAAGGTTTCTCCACAGGGTCGTCTCACGTGCACCGTGGTGGAGTCGATCCTCGGCTTGAAATTCGGGCAGTGGCAGGGAAATCAGGTTTCCCTGGAAATGGACTGAGACATCTGGGGACTCTGGGAAGGTGGCACGACGCCTGGAGTTCCTCTGCCTTTCCTGTGGAAGCGCCTCTCCTTGAGATGCGAGGGAAGCCGGGAATAACTTTCCCGAACCACGCAGAAAGGAATTTCCCTCCTCTCGAGCTTACGAGGCGGAACGTGGGCTCCTCTGGATGTGGTCCGGGACTTGTCTGCTTCCTCTCGAGTGGAGACGGGTATGTCGGGGAACTTCTTGAGTTGCAGCAAGGGTTGAAGGACCCTTTGGAAGTTCCAGATGTTAGATGTGATTAACCTCAAGACGGCCTAAGCGGAATGGGGCCCCATCTCGCCTGGAGGGGAGAACTCCTGGATTTTCTCGGAGTTGCGGCAGGTGCTCTCGACTTTACGACGGGACCTCGGAGGCCGCTCTGGTGGCCTCAGGAAAGGCGCAGTCCCATGCGAGTTGCTCGGGGTCCTCTCGGATATCCTCTCCCGTCGATGTCTGGGGCCTAAGACCTTGTGTGGAGTTGGTGTGCGGAACCTTAGGATTCCTCTCCAGTGCTGGACATGGATCTTGGGTACTTCTGGAGTTCCCCCAGTAGTCAGTCAGTCCTTGTCGACTGGGGCATGCACGTGCGCTTTCTCTCCGAACTGTAGCAGCAGTTGTCGCGTTTCCCTTCCGATGGATCAAGGCGATCTGTGGCTTTCCTCGAGGCTTCCCACGAGGCTTTCTTGAGGCTTTCACACAGGGCTGTCCCACGTGCCACGTGGTGTGAGTCGATCCTCGGCTTTGAAAATCGAGGCAGTGCAGGGAAACAGGTTTCCCTGGAATGGACTGAGACATCTCGGGGAACTCTGGGAATGGTGGCACGACTGGAGTTCCTCTAGCCTTTCCTGTGGGAGAGCCTCCTCTTAGATGCTGAGGATAATGCCTGGGAATTCTTTCCCGACACACGGAAAGGATCCTGCTCTCAGAGCTAGAGCAGAAACGGGGCTCCTCTTGATGTGGGCGGGACTCTCGAGTGCTTCCTCTCGATAGGAGACGGGTATGTCGGTGAATTCTTGAGTTGCAGCAAGGGTGTGAGGGACCTTTGAAATTCAGAGTTTAGATGTGTTAAGCCTCAAGACGCCTCAGCGGAAATGGGCCTCATCTCCGCCTGGAGGGGAGAACGCTCTGGATTTTCTCCGAGTTGCGCAGGTGCTCTCGGACTTAAGCGGGGACCTCAGGGACCCGTCTGGTGCGCTCAGGAAAGGCGTCCCATGCGAGTTGCTCGTGGGCCTCTGCGGATTCTCTCCCGTCAGGCCGGGCCCTAAGACCTTGTGTGGAGTCGGTGCCGGAACCTGGAGGATTCCTCTCCAGTGCTGACATGGATCTTGGGGTACTGTTCTGGAGTCTCCCCAGGGGAGTCAGTCCTCTTCGCGGTGTGGCGCTGCAAGTGCGCTTTCCTCACCGAGCTGTAGCAGCAGTGTCAGGCTTCCTTTGGTGGATCAAGGATCTGTGGCTTTCCGTAGGCTTCCCAGCAAGGCTTTCCACAGCTTTTTCACAGGGCTGTCCACGTGCCAGAGGTTGAGTCGAGATCCTCGCTTGAAAAGTCGAGGCAGTGCGCGGGAAACAGGTTTCCCTGGAACGACTGAGATATCTGGGGGCTTCTGGGAATGGTGGGCAGCGACTCTGAGTTCTCTCGCCTTTCCTTGTGGAAGCGCCTCTCTTGGATGCGACGGAACGCGGAAATTCTTTCCCGACCACGCAGGGAAAGATCTCCTCTCGAGCTATGGAGGCGAGAACGTGGGCTCTCTGGATGGGGCGGGACTCTCGTCTGTCTCTCGAGTGGAAACGGGTATGTCGGGAACTTCTTGAGTTGCAGCAAGGGTGAAAGGCCTTTGGAAGTTCCAGAGGTTAGATGTGATTAGCCTCCAAGACCTCAGCGGAAATGTGGTCATCTCGCCTGGAGGGGAGAAACTGCTGGATTTTCTCGAGTTGCGGCAGGTGCTCTCGACTTACGATCGGGGACCTCAGGGCGACCGCCGTGTGGCCATCGAGGAAAGCCCAGTCCCCTTGGAGAGTTGCTCCGGAGTCCTCCTCAGGATGTCTCTCCCTCTCAGTGCTGTCTTGGATCTTGACTGGCCTTACTGAGGCCACCCGAAGCGGGTCCCTTCGGTCCCCGTCGTAAGTCGAGAGCACTGCGGCAACTGATGAAAATCAAGGTGTTCTCCCTCAGGCATAAATGAAGGGCTATTTCCGCTGACAATCTCAAGCAGGCACACTTCAACTCTGGACCTTCCAAAGGGTCGCTTCACATTGCTGCAAATCAAGAAGTTCCCCCCGAATACCCGTCTCCACTCAGGAGGACGGCCGATAGTTCGCGCCCACATGCCAGAGGAGCCCCCCGTTTCGCCTCATAGCTCGAGAGAGGATCCTTTCCCTGCGAGGTCGGAAACAGAATTCCGCGTTCCGTCGCATCTCAAAAAGAGGCGCTCTCCACAGGAAGGGAGAGGAACTAGCAGGGACATGCCAGCCCATTCTACGAGTCACCCAGATGTCTAGTCATTCCAGGGAAAGCTGTTTCCCCCACATGACTCGACTTTCAATCGAGGATCCGACTCAACCACTGTGGCCGTGGAAGCCCTGTGCATAAGCTTCTTGGGAAAGCCTGGTGGGAAAGCCTCGAGGGAAAGCACAGATCCCTTGATTCACGCGAAAG
>NW_017212628.1:0-25979 GCF_001704415.2 Capra hircus
ACACATAAGGAAGTGATGCTTAGCTCTCTCCTCTTTTCATCCCACCTCATCTCATTCAGTCACCTCTAACTACCACCTCCCTCTTCTCTTCTCCATGTAACTCAGTGAACCTCTCTGGTGCCCCTCAATGTGGGGAAACCTTTCATCTTTAACCTAGATGTTTTATCATCGTGCTGTATAGGTGGAGAAGTCTTGAGGCTACTGTAAAAATAAAACTGAAAACCAGAAGCAGGAGGCTTAAGTCCAAACCTGAGAACATCAGAGAACTCCTGACTCCAGGGAACATTAATCGATAGGAGCTCATCAAATGCCTCCATACCTGAAACCAAGCACCACCCAAGGGCCAACAAGTTCCAGAGTCAGACACACCACGCAAATTCTCCAGCAACACAGGAACACAGCCCTGAGCTTCAATATACAGGCAGCTCAAAGTTACTCCAAAACCATTGGCATCTCATAACACATTACTGGTCACTCCATTGCACTCCAGAGAGAAGAAATCCAGCCTCACCCACCAGAACTCCAACACAAGCCTCCCTAACCAAGAAATCTTGACAAGCCACTGATACAACCCACCCACAGTGAGGAAACTCCATAATAAAGAGAACTCCACAAATTCCCAGAATATAGAAAGGCCACCCCAAACGCAGCAATATAACCAAGATGAAGAGACAGAGGGATACTCAGCAGGTAAAGAACAGGAGAAATGCCCACCAAATCAAACAAAAGAGGAAGAGATAGGGAATCTACCTGAGAAAGAATTCCAAATATGGATACTGAAAATGATCCAAAATCTTGAAATCAAAATGGAATCACAGATAAATAGCCTGGAGACAAGGATTGAGAAGATGCAAGAAAGGTTTAACAAGGACCTAGAAGAATAAAAAAGAGTCAATATATAACAAATGACTCAATAAATGAGATCAGAAACACTCTGGAGGCAACAAATAGTAGAATAACGGAGGCAGAAGATAGGACTAGAGAAATAGAATGGTAGAAATAAATGAATCAGAGAGGAAGAAAGAAAAACGAATTACAAGAAATGAGGACAATCTCAGAGACCTCCAGGACAATATGAAATGCTCCAACATTCGAATTATAGGATTCCCAGAAGAAGAAGACCAAAAGAAAGACCATGAGAAAATCCTTGAGGAGATAATAGTTGAAAACTTCCCTAAAATGGGCAAGGAAATAATCACCCAGTTCCAAGAAACCCAGAGAGTCCCAAACAGGATAAACCCAAGGCAAAACACCCCAAGACACACATTAATCAAATTAACAAAGAGCAAACACGAAGAACAAATATTAAAAGCAGCATGGGAAAAACAAGAAATAACACATGAGGGGATTCCCATAATGATAACAGCTGATCTTTCAATAGAAACTCTTCAGGCCAGGAGGGAATGGCAAGACATCCTTAAAGTGAAGAGAGAAAATAAGCTACAGCCCAGATTACTGTACCCAGCAAGGATCTCATTCAAATACGAAGGAGAAATCAAAAGCTTTACAGACAAGCAAAAGCTGAGGAATTCAGCACCACCAAACCAGCTCTCCAACACATGCTAAAGGATATTCTCCAGACAGGAAACACAAAAAGGGTGTTTAAACCCGAACCCAAAACAATAAAGTAAATGGCAACGGGATCATAATTATCAATAATTACCTTAAACGTGCTTAGTCACAGCTCCAGAAAGCTATTCTCTTTCCTTCTAAGGACAGGCTTACATCTGTGGGGCTCATCTGTGGGGCTTGGTATTTAAGTGTTCCCTTTGGTTAGATTCCTTGCCTTCAACCCCAGCTCAGTGCTGACAACCTTCAGGTCTCAATAACATACTATGCAACTGGTGCATTTTACATTCTTACCAAAGAAAGTAACTGTCAGTTGTATCTCCACAGTATTAATTTAGCCACAAGGAATCTTCTGCAAAACTAAACAAAATGTTAGAGAGATGACAGCACTTCTATGAAATATGTTGTCAGCTTTACAAACGGCCTATAAACTACAAAGTCATCACGAAATAGACATCTACTTAATGCACATTTCATTATTAGATTCTTTCTTTGTATATAATCATTTTATACTTTCTGATTTGCAACTGATTCATAAAACCTGGGGTCTACTTTTTCAAATAAAACTGCTTTTTTTGTTTGTTTGTTTTTAAGCCAAGATTTAACTGATGTCTTTAAGATGTTCATTTAACATTTACATCATTCATAACTCAAATACATAAAAGATGATGACAAAAACATCATAAATACATAAAATAAAAATGTAGTTTATTTTTATAGCCTCTGATAAATGATAGCAAAACTGGAACAGAAACATTTTTAAAACATTTAGTGATATTTCAACATTTTTCTAATCTTTTTTGATTTCATATTTCTCATGTGCTTTAGAATGCATTACAACATCAGTAGAGTATTGGGCTTCCCTGGTGGCTCAGAGGGTAAAATGTCTGCTTGAAATGGAGACCTGGGTTCCAATCCTGGGTTAGGAAGATCCCCTGAAGAAGGAAATGGCAACCCATTCCAGTATTCCTGCCTGACAATCCTATAGATGGAGGAGCCTGTAAGGCTACAGTCCACGGGGGCAAAGAGTCGACACGACTGAGCGACTTCACTTTCACTTTAGTAGAGTATTATCATATGTTTAAAAATCTATAAAAATATGGTAAAAAATACTGGTACAAATTTCATCATTAAAGATACATATTCAGCTGTTTTAATTCATGATGAGAGTAATCTGAAACAACTTGGGTTTTCATTGGTATTGGTGACCATGCCTGACCTGCCTCTTGAGAAATCTATGTGCAGGTCAGGAAGCAACATTTAGAACTGGACATGGAAAAACAGACTGGTTCCAAATAGGAAAAGGAGTACATCAGGCTGTATAATGTCACCCTGCTTATTTAACTTCTATGCAGAGTACATCATGAGAAATGCTAGACTGGAGAAAGACAAGCTGGGATCAAGATTGCCGGGAGAAATTTCAATCACCTCAGATATGCAGATGACACCACCCTTATGGTAGAAAGTGAAGAGGAACTAAAAAGCCTCTTGATGCAAGTGAAAGAGCAGAGTGAAAACGTTGGCTTAAAGCTCACCTTTCAGAAAATGAAGATCATGGCTTCTGGTCCCATCACTTCGTGGGAAATAGATGGGGAAACAGTGGAAACAGTGTCAGACTTTATTTTTGGGGCTCCAAAATCACTGCAGATGGTGACTGCAGCCATGAAATTAAAAGACGCTTACCTTGAAAGAAAAGTCATGACCAACCTAGATAGCATATTCGAAAGCAGAAACATTACTTTGCCGACTAAGGTCCGTCTAGTCAAGGCTATGGTGTTTCCTGTGGTCATGTATGGATGTAAGTTGGACTGTGAAGAAAGCTGAGCACTGAGGAATTGATGCTTTTGAAATATGGTGCTGGAGAAGACTCTTGATAGTCCCTTGGACTGCTAGGAAATCCAACCAGTCCATTCTGAGGGAGTTCAGCCCTGGGACTTCTTTGGAAGGAATGATGCTAAAGCGGAAACTCCAGTACTTTGACCACCTCATGTGAAGAGTTGGCCCGTTGGAAAAGACTCTGATGCTGGGAGGGATTGAGAGCAGGAGGAGAAGGAGACAACAGAGCATGAGATGGCTGGATGGCATCACAGACTCAATGGACGTGAGTCTGAGTGAACTCCGGGAGTTGGTGATGGACAGGGAGGCCTGGCATGCTGCATTCCATGGGGTCACAAAGAGTCAGACACAACTAAGTGACTAACTGAACTTAACTGAACTGACCTAACTAAAGATAGGGACTGTTGGTGGCAGAAGTAGAGGCCCTAGTCTGTGTATCCAATGTTGGAGTGATGGAATACAGTTTAAAGTTACTGTAAACATACGGAATTAGAAAGATGGTAACGATAACCCTGTATGCGAGACAGCAAAAGAGACACAGATGAATAGAGCAGTCTTTTGGACTCTGTGGGAAAGGGAGAGGGTGGGATGATTTGTGAGAATGGCATTGAAACATGTATAATGTCATATAAGAAAAGAATCGCCAGTCTAGCTTCGATGCAGGAGAGGATGCTTGGGACTGTTGCACTGGGTTGACCTAGAGGGATGGTACGGGGAGGGCAGAAGGAGGGGGTTTAGGATTGGGAACACGTCTACACCCGTGGAGGCTTCATGTTGATGTCTGACAAAACCAATACACTATTGTAAAGCAAAATATAAAGAAAGAAAGTTACTGTAAACAAATAAATAGAAAAAGGTTTCTCTTCAGAAATAAAATGTTTAGAATTGATTTTCATACAGATGGAAGACCTTTTCACCTAAGTTTAGTGAACATTCTGACTATATATAGTTTGGCTTGAACTTTATGCTAGACAGCCTATTTTTGACCTGGGAAACAAATATTGTACATCTGCTTTAACCGTGGAGAATAGTCACTGGGTATTCACTTGAACGGGAAAGTAAAAATCTGTTGCAGTTGTCTTTCATCAGTGTACCCTCTGGGGAAGTCAGGATATGAAAATGAGATTGTGCATTTCTGTGCTTTGGAGTTATGCGTTCCTAGTTAGTTAAGATAATGAAGAAGTTTAATGATTCCAGATTCTTGCCTAGGAAAACACTAACATCACTGTTGCCGCACCTGTATTTTGTGGTTAACAGGATCCTTTTACCACGATATATGTTTCATTCATGGACTTTCAACTTTAAAGAATTTTCTATGTGTACTGGCTCTGCCCCTACAGCTTCAGAACACTCCTCTTTAAACTGTACGGAAGACCATTTCCCAGGCTATGGTCCTTGAGTTTATTTTTATTTTTCCCCTAATTTTAGTATATATAATTTATTGGGTATTTTTATCATTATGGCGTAATTTTCGTCAAAGAAAAATTTGTTTTTCATGTCAAGTATGAAACATCGTACTGAAAGTTGTCTCCTATTTAATCATGACTTATGATCAGTGAGTCCACATAATAAGGAATGACAATTGGCACTTTTTAGCAGAAACCAGGGCTTCCCTGGTAGGTAACCTGCTTAAGAATCTGATGCAATGCAGGAGACCCCAGTTTGATTTCTGGTTTGGGAGGATGCTCTGGAGAAGCGATGGGCCACTCACTCCAGTATTCTTTAGGCTTCCCTGGTGGTTTAATTAGTAAACAATCCATCTGCTGTGAGAGAGCCACTGGAAGAGGGGCCTAACAACCCACTCCAGTATTCTTGCCTGAAGAAGCCCCATGGACAGAGGAGCTTGATGGGCTATATTCCAGAGGCTCACAAAGAACCAGACATGACTGTGAGAATAAGCAGACCAGAAACCAAAATATATTTTTACAAAATCCTTGAAAGCCTTGAAATTTGGAAGTATTCCTTAGAAAGAGCATTTTAACCCTGAAAAAAAAAAATAAAGCAATGAACTTTACTACTCTCTTTTCCCTATAAGATCAGAGGAGAAATGGAGTGTCATTTCCCTTTCTATAGGCTAGTTGTTCTAGTAGAAAATATGAAATAAATGATTGAAACCTACTGAAATGCTGCTTTCAAATAAATAAATAAATAATAAATAAATAAATAAATAAATAAATAAATAAATAAAACCTAATTCAAGACCTGATACCAAAGCAAGATACCAAAGCAAGAACATAATTGAAATCACTTGTTGTTGTAAGACATGGCTTCAAAAGAGAAGTAAATAAATGTATATAATGATTGGCTAAATTCTCTGGAAATACATTATAAAAATTTACATCAATATCGTAAAGGATTTTTACACACAATAAAATAAAAATGCCTTTTACTTATGCATAATTTTACTAATCAAAAGCACTGACTATTTTCAGACATTCCAGGCCAAGGTCATTTAAACAAACTATCTACTTTATCTGCCAAAACAACATGATGGTGGTGGTCATGATTAGTTGCTAAGTCATTTCCATCTCTTTTTCATCAACATGGACCATAGACCACCAGGCTCCTCTGCCCGTGGGATTTCCCAGGCAAGAATACAGAGGGTGGTTTCCATTCTGTCTTCCGGAAGATCTATCTTCCCAACTCAGGGATTTCTCAACCGTGGGTCATCTACATTGGGAAGTGGATTCTTTAGCAGTGGACTCTTTACCAGTGAATACCCCAAAGCAACACAGTATCTACTTAAGAAGTACTTCTTGGCTTTCATATGTACTGTATCAAACTTCCAGCCTATATCGTCTGCGTTTGTTCAGAACTACCCTAGTGATCCATCGATTAATAGTCAGCTTCCCTGACTATTAATAGTCAGTACCTCTGAGAACATTGAAAAAAATGTATAATTTGAAAAAATGTAACTTATAAAGGCAGCTGTCTTCCTGCAAGAGTTCTGTTGCCAAGGAATTTCTTAATGTCTGTCATTCTGTCCTGCGGTGGGGGTGGGGGGTGGGGGGAGTTGGGCTTTGGAAAAAATGATTGTTAAAAGTTTCATTATGTTTAGCAGAAAAATAATCATTTTTACATTTTGTGTAAAACCTTTTACATTTTCAGATCATTTAAGTGAGCACTACATACTGTCAGTGTGAGTGTAGGGCCTTGAAAGCATTTTGGCCGGTTTCTTTCTTTTTTTTTTTTTTTCCCCCTTTGAGCTTGATTATAAAAGCAATCTCCTGTTTAAAATGTGTGAATAGTTTGATCATTTGTACACATAATCAAGAGCATCTCAGCTGGACTTTTTGTTGGCTGCTGTATAGAACATGAACAAATGTCAAGGGATAGAAGATTACTTTGGATATTTAAAAGAGAAGAAATATATAGTCTATTTGTTTTGAAACAAGTTCTGTAAATAAAATAATTTATACTATTAAAAAAAAATAGTCAGCTTCCCAACAATCCTTGTCTGGGAAGATCCCACATGCTGAAGTGTAACTAAGCTCATGGGCCACAACTCAGGAGCTCATGCACCAAAACTAGAGCCAGTGTTCTCCAACAAAAGAAACATCACAATGGGAAGGCTATGCAGTGTAGTGAAGTGCACCATGCCACTTGCCTCAGCTAGAGAAAGCCCTTGAACATCCATGACTGCTTGGCCCCACCAAAATAAATGCAATTTTAAAAATAACAAAATAAATAAGACCTTAAGCAAAAAAAAAACAGTGTGTTTAACATAGCAGTGTTGTTATATATATGTAGCAACAAGCAAATATACTTTGCATGTTGAAAGTGCAAAAATACTTATTTTTCAAAACGTGATAGAATGATACTGATTAGAAGAAATTTATCACAGAATAAAAATATTCTAGGATAGTTTCAGCAGGATGAGAGGTAAGGGTATCCCAACCATCAGAGTTCAAATTTGTGGTGTGAATGCCTGAAAGCCTATGAAACATCATGTTGGTCAAATAATTTGAGTATACATTTATCTACTTAAGCTGTTAGCTATCTCTTCTGCACCTCTATATTTCATTCTGAAGCCAGTTGGATTTTCTAAAATAATGTGTAGATTTGTTTTGCTTGTTTTAGTTTCTGAGGAGACTTCTCATTCTGCCCACATGCTAGGAAAGTTTTAATATATTTTCCATTAATATAATTCAAGTTTCGTCTACTCTAACCTTTCATACCATTAATCCCATATTGATTTCTTTTAGCAGGCTCTAGTGATGTTCTTCAAGCTGTTTTAGCCATTCTTTAATTTGGGTATAATGCTCACTGATTTGAATAGCAAATTAACACTTTTCTAATGTGCTTTTAGAGTGTGGAGAGCTGTTCTGTTTCAGGGTTTTGGTTGGAAAACCCTGCCTTATTGTTAGGGCTGCATTATCTTCTGACACCAAAGGAAAGACTACAAATGTTCCAAACAAACTTGATTATAGTAATGAACATTTTCTAAAGTATGACAGAGTTCCTCATGAAAATATTTATTCCCATGGAAAAAATACCCCCCAGCTCCTTAAGTACATCATGATTTTATTAAGGAAACTGTGAGAACTGACATGTCACTGTGTATCGTGACTTCATCAACACACCTCTCTGAGGTGAAAAAAAAAGTTAGAATTCACATTCTTCAGGAAAGCCATATTTAAATATGGAAAAAGCTTGTTTCAATAACAGTAAAAATGGCTGTATGAGAAGTGGATTGCTATTTTTTCTCCATTTGTCTCTGAGCATCTTCCTGAAAGTTGCGTCTTCACTTCTTACTGAAATGTTTTATTCTGCTGTTGTTCAGTTGCCCAGGCATAGTAACTCTCTGCAACATAATAAGGAATGTTATGTTCCTTACTATGCAGCACACCACGCCTCACTGTCCATCACTAACTCCCAGAGTTTGCTCAAACTCATGTGCATCAAATTAGTTGTACCATCCGAGCATCTCATCGTCTGCTAGGCCCTTCTCCTGCACTCAAGCTTTCCAGCATCAGGATCTTTTCCTATAGTTAGTTCTTTGCATCGGGTGGCAAAGCATCAGAGTTTCAGCTTCAGCAAAAGTACTTCGAATGAATATTCAGGGCTGATTTCCATCACGATTTACTGCTTTGATCTCCTTGCACCCAAGGGACTTGCAAGGGTCTTCTCCAACACCACAGTTCAAAATCATCAATTATTCCATGCACAACTTCCTGTATAGTCCAACTATCCCATCCATACATGAGTAATGGAAACTGTATAGGTATGATCTGATCTACCATTCATTTCAAAGTAATGCCTCTGCTTTTGAATATGCTCTTTAGATGGTTACAGCTTTTCTTCATAGGATCTAGCTCCTTTTAATTCCACGGCTGCAGTCACTATCTGCAGTGGTTTTGGAGCTCGAGAAAATAAAGTCTATCACTGTTTCCATTTTTCCCCATGATTTCCCTATTTGATGTGAAGTCACGGGGCCAGATGCCATGATCTTCATTTTTTCAACATTGAGTTTTAAGCAAGGTTTTTCACTCTCTTCTTTCTTTCCATCAATATGCTCTTTAATTATTCTCCACTTTCTGTCATATATGTGGTGTCAACTGCAAATCTGCGGTTATTGATGTTTTTCCAAGCAATCTTGATTCTAGTTTGGGCTTCATCCTGCCCGGCATTTCACATGATGTGCTGAATATAAGTTAAATAAGCCACATGACAATATACAGCCTTGATGTACTCCTTTCCCAATTTGAACCTAGTGCATTGTTCTATGTCCAGTTCTAAGTGTTGCTTCTTGACATGCCTGCAGATTTCTCAGCAGGTAGCTAAAGAGATCTGGTATTTGCATCTGTTCGGGAATTTTCCATAGCTTGTTGTCATCCACAGAGTCAAAACCTTTGGCATAGTCCAAATCAGATGTAGATGTTTTTCTTGAACTCCCTTGCTTTTTCTCTGATCCAATGATTGCTGGCAATTTGGTCTCTGGTTTCTCTGACTTTTCTAAATCCAGCTTTAACATCTGGAAGCTCTCGGTTCATGTACTGCTGAAGCCTAGCTTGAAGAACTTTGAACATGACTTTGCTTACACGTGAGATGTGTGCAACTGTGTGTTAGTTTAAACAATCTTTGGCATAGCTTTTCATGAGGATTGGAGTTTAAACTAACCTTTCCAAGTTTTGTGGCCAGTGCCGAGCTTTTCAAATTTGCTGGCATATTGAGTGGCAGGATTTTAATGTCATAATCTGGTAGGACATGAAATTCCACAACTGGAAACACATTACCTCTAGTAACTTTGTTCATAGTTCTGTACTAAGGGCTCCTTGATTTCACATTCCAGGATGCCTGGTGCTGGGTGCGTAAAGACACCATCACGGTTATGTGGGTCATTAAGATCTTCTCCTTCTTCTTCCTCTTCTTCTTCTTCTTCTTCTTCTTCTTCTTCTTCTTCTTCTTCTTCTTCTTCTTCTTCTTCTTCTTCTTCTTCTTCTTCTTCTTCTTCAACTTCAGCTCTTCTGTGTATTCTTGCCACCACTTCTTAATATAGCTGCTTCTGTTAGGTCCATATATTTTCTCTCCTTTATTGTGCCCATCTTTGCATGAAATATTCCCTTGGTATCTGTAACATTCTTGAGGTGATCTCTGTTCTCTGCCATCCTATTGTTTTTCTCTGTTTCTTTGCATTGATCCCTGAGGAAGGCTTTTCTTATCTCTCCTTGCTATTCTTAAGAAAACTGCATTCAAATGGATTATCTTTCTTTTTCTCCTAGGCCTTTAGCTTCTCTTCTTTTCTAAGTTATTTGAAAGGCCTCCTCAGACAAACTTTTTGCCTTTTTGCATTTATTTTTCTTGGGTAAGTTTTGTTCATTATCTCATGCAGAATGTCATGACACTTGGTCCATAGTTCTCCAAGGAGCCTGTCTATAAGATCTAATCACTCAAATCTATTTGTCACATCCACTGTGTAATCATAAGGGATTGATTTTGGTCAACCCAATGATCTAGTGGTTTCCATACTTTCCTCAATTTAAGTCTGAAGTTTTCTTTAAGGCATTCCTGATCTGAGCCATGACACTGCTCAGTCTTGTTTTTTTCTGACTGCATAGAGCTTCTCCATCTTCGGCTGCAAAGAACATAATCAGTCTGATTTCAGCATTGACCATCTCAAGAGTCATCTCTTGTGTTGTTGGAAGAGGGGGTTTCCTATAAATGGTGAGTTTTCTTAGGGAATTCTGTTAGCCTTTGCCATATTTCATAGGTATTCCAAGGTCCACCGTGCCTGTTATTCCAGGTATCTCTTGATTTCTTACTTTCTCTAGTAGGCAATGAATGTGGGCAGTATAAGCCCTCATTCCTCTGCCTTTTCTAAATCCATCGTATATATTTGGAAGTTCTTGGTTCAAATACTTTGAAGCCTAGCACAAAGAATTTTGAGCATTATCTTGCTTAGTATGTGAAATGAGCACAATAGTGCAGTACTTTGAATAATTTTCAGCATTACCCTTTGATGTGGGGATCAGTACGTGGTCATGTGTACACTAGAGCTTCCTCAGTAGTGGCATAATGTGTATTCCATAGTGCAAACCCAGAATTTGGATCATGTATGCCATATAATGTCGACTCAGTAGAGGTAGGATACTACTTTCAGAATGCAAGCTCAGTAGCTGTGCTAAGGCTGCTGTAGAACACTGGTTCAGCAATGGTAAGATGTGTGTTCTAGAATACAGGATCAATAGTGTTGTCACATTTTCTCCAGAGTTTAGCCACTGCAGAAGGGGCATGTGTGCTTAGAATGGGGTCTTAATAGTGGTGAGATGCATGCTCTACATCTCAGTCTCAGCAGAAGAGAGATATGTTCTCTACAGTGTAAGGTAGTACTTACAAGACACATGGTGTGATGACCTGTAGTACCCAAAGAAGCAGTGGAACTTGTCACAGCACTGAAACACTGAATGGTGAAAAACTGCTAGGTGTGTTTGAGCCACAGTAGACAAAGAAGCATTCCAGGAATGATTTACCTATGATTTGCAGGATGGTGGTAATTACTGAGTGCGTTCCACCATTGTAGATGGAGATGTGCTGAAGCCATGTCATACAACTGAACCAGTGATGGTTACAGTTTCTTAATCTTGCCTGAGCTATTTGGATGCAGAAACACTTTAAAAATTCACAGCACTGAATCACTGGAATTCGATAAATTATTGGCTGTGTCTTCCAAGAATGGATGATAAATCACTTGAGTTGTATCACATAGCTGAAAGACTGGATGTTGATAAACACTGGGTGGATTTGACCTGGGGTAGGAAGGGGACTCGTTTAAGCATATGACAGCCCTAAAACACAGGATGGTGATAAATGTACGAGTGTGTATGAACTGGTATCTACAGAAACAATTGAAACATATCACAGAACTCAACAGTTGGTGGTGAACAACTTCTAGGTGTATTTGAACCAGAGTATATGAAACAAGACTTGAAGAATGTAACAGAACTGAAACAACTGATGGTGATAAACTATTGCATGCGTTCAATGGTGTAGAAGAAGAAGCACTTGAAACATGTCACAGCACAGAAACACCAATGGTCATAAGCTACTAGGTATGTTTCAGCTCAAGTGGATTCGAGAAACATTTGAAGCAAGTCACACAACTGAAACACTGCATGTTTATAAACGACTGCATGTACTTGATATGGAGTGAATGAAGAAAACACTTGAAACATGTGACATCACTGAAGCACTGATTGAGAATACGGACTATGTTTGAGCTGGAATGGACACAGAGGCTTCAGAATCATTTCATAGTACTGAACACTAGCACTAGATGGGGAAAAAACTACTGAGTTTGTTTGACACAGGAATGGATGAAGAAGCAGTTGACATTATGTCACAGCAGTGAAACAAGATGGTTATAAATGGTGAGTGTATTGACGTTAGTGGGACCAAGAACATATTTAATCTTATCAAAGTCCTGAAACACTGGAGCATGGTGCACTGCTGGCTGTGTATGCCCCAGTGTGCACAATCAAAATTTTAAATCATGTCACAGCACTGAAACTCTTGTATGGAGACGAAAGACTGACTGTCTAGGTCTAGGGTGGATGATGAAGCTCTTTAAGCATGTCACTTCATGTATACACTGGATGGCGACAAACTACGGAGTTTGGTTTATGGGTGAGCATGAAGAAGCCATTGGGTCATGCTCCAAACTAAAACAGTGGCTGTTTATAACTACTGGAAATTTTACACCAGGATTAATGTAGAAGCATTTGAAGACTGTCAGTGTACTGAAACAATGGATGGTGGTAAGTGACTATGTTAACCTAGAGTGGGTGAGGAAGTATTCAAATCCAGTGGCAGCCATGGAACATTGTGTATTGATCAACTCCGGGATGCTCTTTTTTTTTTTTTTTTTTTTTTTTTTTTTTTTGCTGACTTCATTAAGGAAGAATTGAAATTGGTCATATGTCACAGCACTGGACACTTGTTGGTACCAATTATTGACTATGACTGACCAGAGTGGGAAGAGAGCATTTGAATTGCGCCACACCCATTGAACTAAAGAAATGGAGGAAACAGTAGAATAGGAAAGACTAGAGATCTGCTCAAAAACTTAGAGATACCAAGCAAACATTTCTTGCAAAAATGGGCTCAACAAAGGGCAGAAGTTGTATGGGCCTAACAGAAGCAGAAGATATTAAGAAGAGGTAGCAAAAATACACAGAAGAACTGTACATAAAAGATATTCATGACCCAGATAATCATGATGATGTGATCATTCACCTAGAGCCAGACATCATGGAATGTAAACTCAAGTGGGTCTTAGGAAGCATGACTACAAAGAAAGCTAGTGGAGGGGATGGAATTCCAGTTGAGCTAATTCAAATCCCGAAAGACAATGCTATGAAAGGGCTGCACTCAACATGGCACCAAATGTGGAAAATTCAGCACTGGCCACAGGACTGGAAAAGGGCAGTTTTCACTCCAATCCCAAAGAAAGGCAATGCCAAAGAATTCTCCAACTACTACACAGTTGCGCTCATCTCATATGCTTCTAAATTAATGATAAAAATTATCCAAGCCATGCTTCAGCAATACATCAACCAGGAACTTCCAGATATTCGAGTTGGTTTTCCAAAATGCAGAGCAACCAAGATCAAACTGCCAACATCTGCTGGATCATTGAAAAACCAGGAGAGTTCCAAAAGAAGATCTACTTCTGTTTTATTGAGACTTTAACTATGTGGATTACAATAAACTTTGGGAAATTCTGAAAGAGATGGGAATACCAGACAACCTGACTTGCCTCTTGATAAACTTGTATGCAGGTCAGGAAGCAACAATTAGAACTGGAAATAGAACAACAGACTGGTTCCAAAAAGGAAAAGGAGTACCTCAAGGCTGTATAATTGCCACCTTGCTTATTTAACTTCTACACAGACTACATAACGAGAAACGTTGGACTAGAGGAATCTCAAGGTGGAAACATGATTGACGGAGAAATATCAATAATCTGAAATATGCAGGTGACACCAGCCTTATGGCAGAAAGTGAAGAACTAAAGAGCCTCTTGATAAAAGTGAAACGAGAGAGTGAATAAGTTGGCTTAATGCTCAACATTCAAAAACTAAGATCATGGCATCTGATGCCATCACTTCATGGCAAATAGGAGGGGAAACAGTAGAAACAGAAGATGTCTTTATATTTCTGGGCTCCAAAATCGCTGCAGATGGTGACTGCAGCCATGAAATTAAAAGACACTTACTCCTTGGAAGGAGACTTATGACCAGCCTAGATAATTAATTATTATTGTTGATTATTGTTGATAATTGATTATTATTGATTATTATATGCATATTAAAAAACAGAGGCTTTACTTTGTCAAGAAAGGCCCATCTAGTCAAGGCTATGTTTTTTCCAGTAGTCATCTATGGATGTAAGTTTTGGAATATAAAGATGGCTGAGCACTGAAGAATTGATGCTTTTGAACTGGGTGTTTAAGAAGACTCTTGAGAGTCCCTTGGACTGCTAGGAGATCCAATCAGTCCATCCTAAAGGAAATCAGTCCTTAGTGTTCATTGGAAGGACTGATGTTTCAGCTGAAACTCCAATACTTTGGCCACCTGATGTGAAGAGCTGGCTCATTTGAATGCATCTTGTTGCTGGAAACGATTGAGGGCAGGAGAAGAAGGGAACATCAGAGGATGAGATGGATGGATGGTATCACCGATTCAATGGACATGGGTTTGGGTTACCCTTGGGAGTTGATGGACAGGGAGGCCTGGCTTGCTGCAGTCCATGGGCTCACATACAGTCATGCACAACTGAGCAACTGAAGTGAATCGAACAAAGGCATGCTCACAATTCTCCTGGCAAGACTTTAACAGCACATTAACCTAGAAGTTGCAAATGTTCAAACTGGGTTTAGAAAAGACAGAAACCAGAGGTCAAATTGGCAACATCCATTGGATCACGGAAAAGCAAGAACACTATTAAAAAAAAACAAACCTATTTCTGCTTTCTTGACTATGATAAAAATCCACTGTGTGGATCACAACAAATGGCAGAAAATTCTTAAAGACATGGTAATACCAGACTATCTACATGCCTCTGAAGAGACCTGTATCCAGGTCAAGAAACAACCAGTGAGAACCAGATAAAGAAGAACAGATGGTTTGAAATTGGGGAGGAAAAAAAAAAAAAAAAACTACATTTATCACCCTGTTGATTTAACTTCTATGCAGAGCACATCTTGGAAAATGCTGGGCTGGAGGAAACACAAGCTGAAATTAAGAGAAAAATAGAAATATCAATAACTTCAGATATGCAGATGACACCACCGATATAGCATCAAGCAAAGAATAACTAAAGAGCCTCTTGATGCAGGTGAAAGAGGAGAGTGAAAAAGCTGGCTTAAGATGCAACATGCAAAAAACTAAGATCATGGCATCTGGTCCTCTTATTTCATGGCAAATAGATGGGAAAACAGTGGTAACAGTGACAGACTTCTGTTTTCTTGGACTCCAAAATCATGGCAGGTGATGACTGCAGCTATGAAGTTAAATGACACTTGTTTCTTGGAAACTGTGACAAACATAGACTGCATGTTAAAGAGCAGAGACATTCCTTTGCCAAGAAGCGTCCATACAGTCAGAGCTATATTTGTGTTTTTTTAAGCAGTCATGTAACAATGTAAGTTAGACCATAAAGGAGGCTGAACATTAAGGAATTGATACTTCTGAACCACAGTCTTGGAGAAGACTCTTGTGAGTCCGCTGGGCTGCAAGGAAATCAATCCAGTCAACTCTAAAGGAAATCAATCCTGAAAATTCACTGGAGGGGCTGATGCTGAGGCAGAAGCTCCGATATTATGGCCAGCTGATGTGAAGAGCCAACTCATTGGTAAAGACTCTGATGCTGCCAAAGATTGGAGCAGAAGAAGGGGACGATGGAAGACCAGATACTTGGATGGCATCACCGACCCAGTGGATTTGAGTTTGAACAAGCTCCGGGAGATGGTCAAGGGCAAGAAGTCATGATATACTGCAGTCCATGGGATTATGAAGAGTTGGAGATGACTGAGTGACTGAGTTGAACAGCCAGCAACAACAAATCTACAGAATACCTTTGACCTTGAGTAGTTTCAGGAGCTCTTGAAGCATGTCACAAATCTGAAACCCAAGATAGTGGTAAAACACTGAATGTCTTTGACTTGGAGTTAGTGAAGCAGCCGTTAATATGTGCTACAACATTGACGCAATGAATGTCGGTAAGCTATATGGTGTATTTGTTGTGGAGGAAGTGAAGAACCACTTGAGTGGGTTTCATGACTGAAACACTATATGTTCACACTTCAGATGGTCTGTGTTTGATCTTGTGTATAGAAAGAAGCACAAGGAGCGTGTCACAACACTGAAACTGGATCATGGTAAATCATTGTGTATGATGAGCGGTGGTAGTTGAAAAATCAATGAAAGTATGTGGTAGTCCTGAATCAATGGATGGTGATAAACTAAGAGTGTGCTTAACCTTGAGTGGACAAAGGATCTTTTGAAGCATATACCAGAATTAACACACTGGATTGTGATAAATTATTGGTTATGTATTTTCTGCAGAGAATGAAGAAGCAGTTGAACAGGAAACAGCATTGAAACACTGGATGGTGATAAACTATGGGGTTTGCTTGATACATGTTGAATGGAGAGAAACTGAAAGCATGGCACAGATTAAAACATGGGACCATGGCAAACTTCTGAATGCGTTTTACCTAGAATGGACTAAAGAAAGACTTTAAACTCATCACAGAACCGAAACAGGAATTGTGATAAGCTACCTACCATGTTTTATCTGGAGAGGATAAAGAAGTCCATGAGGCATGCCACAGTACTGGAACACTGGATAGTGGTAAATGACAGGGAGTGTTTGACTAAATGAGACAAAGGCACACTTCAAGCTGGCAATAGCACAGCATCAACGAGTGATGGTAATTTACAGGGTGTGTTTTACCTGGAGGGGATGGAGGAGGCTCAAAACATGTCACAATACAGAAAAAATGGATGGTGATAGCTGTCACATTAATTTCTTCTGGAGTGGATTAAAAGACACCTGAAGCATATCTAAACTGAAACACTGTATGGGGATATAATATTGTGTGCATTTAATGCCAATAAAAAATAGAGGGAGCAATAGAACAGGAGAGACTAGAAATCTTGCCAAGAAACTGAGAGACTCCCAGGGAATGTTTCATGCAAACATGGACACAATCAAGGACAGAAGTGGTATGAACCTAGCAGAAGGAGAAAATATGATGAAGTGCTGGCAAGAGCATAAGAGAAGAGCTGTACCAGAGAAAGGTCTTAATCACCTGCTGCTGCTGCTGCTGCTGCTGCTGCTGCTGCTATGTCGCTTCTCTCGTGTCCAGCTCTTTGCGACCCCATGGACAGCGCACTACCAGGCTCCTCTGTCCATGGGATTTTTTGGGGTGCTATCACATTCTCTGCTTAATCACCTATATAACTATAATGGTGTGATCACTCACATAGAGCAGACACTGGGGGTGTAAAGTCAAGTGGATATTAGGAAGAATTACCATAAACAATGCTAGTCAAGATGACAGACTTGAAGCTCAGTTATTTCAAATTGTAAGATATAATGCTGTTAAAATGCTGCACTCAATGTGCCAGGAAATTTGGAAAACTCATCAATGACCACAGGACAGGAAAAGGTTAGATTCACTCTGATCCCAAAAAGGGGCATTGTGAAGCCATGCTCAAACTACTGCCCAGTCGTTCTCATTTCATATGCTGGCAAGGTAATGCTCAAAATGCCTCCATCTAGGTTTCAACAATATGTGAACTGAGAACTTTCAAATGTACACATTGGATTACGAAAGGCAGAGGAACCAGAGATCAAATTGCCAATGTTCATTGGATCATAGAAAAAGCCGGAAATTCCAGAAAATGATCTACTTCTGCTTCATTCACTATGCTAAAGCCTTTGACTGTGTGGGTCACAGAAACTGTGGAAAATTCTTAAAGAGATGGGTATACTGGACCACTTTACCTGGCTCCTGAGAAACCTGTATGCAGGTCACGAGGTAACAGAATCAGACAGGAACAACGGAGTTGTTCAGAATTGGTAACAGAGTATGTCAAGGCTGTCTTGTTGTCACGCCACTTATATAACTTACATGCACAGTATATCACGCAAAATGCCAGACTGGATGAAGGGCAGAATGGAATCGAAATTGCTGGAGAAATATACATAAACTCAGACATGCACATAACAGAAAGCAGACGAGGGATTAGATCTCTTTGCTGAGATGAAAGTGGAGATTTAAAAAGTTGACATAAACCTCGAGATTCAATAAATTAAGATCATGTCATCCAGTCCCATCTCTTGATAGCAAATAAATCAGGACACAATGGAGACTGTGAAAGGTTTTTATTTTCATGAGTTTCAAAATCACTGTGCATGGTGACTGCAAAAATGAATTTAAAAGACACTTATTTCTTGCAGAAAAAGTTATGACAAACCCAGACAGCATATGAAACCAGAGACATCCGTTTGCTGGCAAAAGTCAAGGTATGGTTTTTCCAATAGCAGTGCGTGGATGTGGGATCTGAACTATAAAGAAGGTGGAATGCCAAATAATCGATGTTTTAGAACTGCAGTGCTGGAGAAGACACTTGAGTCCCTTGAACTGCAAAAGGGATCAGGGCAGTCAGTCCTAAAGGAAATCCACACTGACTACTCATTGGAAGGATTGATGATGAAGTTACAATACTTTGGCTACCTGATGCAAAGAGCCAAATCATTAGAAAAGAGTAATGCTGGGTTTGATTGTAAGCAGGTGGGGATGGGTGTGACAAAAGAATAAGACGGTTGACTGGGCACGAATTTGAGCAAATTCCAGGAGATAGTGAAGGACAGGGAAGCCTGGTGTGCTGTAGTTCATGGGGTTTCAAAGAGCTGGATGACTGTGTGGCTGACAAACATCAATCATGGGTAAATAAAGAAGCATCTGAAGTGTGTCACACCACTTAAACACTGGATGTTGATAAACTACTGTATGTATTTGAAACGGGATAGTTGAGGAAGCACTTGTGCATTAATCAGCACTGAAAGAACGGATGTGTGTATTAACCCAGAGTAGTTAAGGAAGCACTCTTGTATGTCACAGCACTGATAGAATAAATGGTCATAAAACAGTTGTTGAGTTTCACCTCTGAGGATCAAACAAGCACCTACTATATGCCACCACTTACGGCCCTGAAACCTTGGCTAATGATAAAATGCTGGGAATGTCCAACTGATGTGGACTATTAAGCACTTGAAGCATATCTCTGTACTGAATACTGGATGATGGTACACTAATGAGTATGTTCTACAGCAGAAGATGAAGCACATGAAGCATATTACAGCACTGAAACACTGAAGGGTGGTAAACCCCAAGGAGTGACGGGCCAGGATTGACAAAGAAGCAGATGCAGCGATTCACAGTACTGAAATATAGATGTGATAAACTGTTGAGTATTTGGCACCAGGTGGACAAAGAAGCATTCGGAGCATGTCCTATGTCAAGGCACTGAGCACTGCATGGTGATGAAGTACAGAGTGTGTTTTTCCAGAAAGTGGATGAATAGGCACTTGAATCACGTTATAGCACTGAAACACTGACTTTAGTAAAGTACTGGATGTATTTTTCCAGTCTGAATGATACAGCAGTTTGTGTCACAGCTTGGAAGTGCTGGATGGTGATAAACTCCTGGTGTGTTTGATAAAGATGCACTTGAACTTGTGACAGCAGTGAAAAGCAGCAAGTGATAAGCTGGTGAGGCTATTTTACCTGGGGTGGAGAAAGATGTGGCTGAACCTCCTCTCTGAAGTGTGGATAATAAGCTACTTAGTATGTTTGACCTGGGGTGGATGAAGACACACTGAAAGCATGTTGCAGCAGTGAAACACTGGATGGAGATACACAACTGGATGTATTTGACCCAGGGTGCATGAAGAATAACTCGAGGTGTCACTGCACTGAAACAGTAGATGATGATCATCCATTGGATACATTCAATGAGTAATCAATGAAGAAGCACATGGAATGGCACTACATTGTGATAAACACCTGCTTGTATTTGCCCAGTGTGGATGAAGATGTTCTTGAAGCGTGTCCAATCTTTGCAACCCTGGATGCTGATATGTTCCCATCAAACAATGTGTCTTTTTGATATGAGGTGTAAAAGCAGGCACTTACAGCATGTCACAGGGCCTTTCCTGGTGGTCCAGTGGGTAAGCATCCACCTTGTAGTGTAGGGGATGAAGGTTCAATCCCTAATTGGGAAACTAACATCCCATATGCTACAGAGGAACTAAACCTGCATAGCTGCAAATACTGAAGTTCTCACACTCCAGAGACTGCATGCCATGGTTAGAGTTGGCTTGTCTATCTTACGTGACACAACTAAGACCCAACACAGGCAACTAAATAAACTAAGAAGAATCACGTCACAGGTGAAACACTGGTGACAAACTGCTGAGTGTGCTTTACCTGGAGAAAATGAAGAAATACTTGAATCATCTCACTGCACTGAAACATGGGATAGTGATAAGCTACTGGTATGTTTGACATGGGGTGCATGAAGACTTGTGGGATGTTCCACAGTTAAAACCCTGGATGATGATAATCTACTAAATGTATTAGTCCTGCAGTGGATAGAAGCATGTCACAAAATTAAACACTAAGGGTGGTAAACTACTGTTGTGTTTAACTAGGGGAGGATGAAGAAACACTTAACCTGTCACAGCACTGAATACTAGATATGTTTGTCCTGGAGTGAGTCAAACAAGCACTCGAAACAGGTTACAGGACTGAAATAAACACTGGATGGTGGTAAACGACACAGAGTTATGACCAGAGATGAAGAAGCAATGGAAACATGTCATGACAGTGAAACACTACATGATGATAAACAGTATTAGTAGTGGCAAGATGCCTGCTCCACAGTTCAGGTTCAAGACACAGCATGTTTGCAGTAGAATGCTGGCTTAATAAGTTTGTGATGCCTCCCCTAAAGTGCAAATTCAGCAGTTACCACAGCATACCCTAGATCATGATGTCAAAAGGGGTAAAACTAGAGCTGGAGGCTGCAAGCTCTGAATGCACATGATGTGCACTAGAATGAGTGCTCATTGGTGGCTGATGCATGCATTAGATCACAATTTCAGAAGTTGTGACATGGGTATCCTATATCACCCATGATATAAAACCTCACACTGGTCTTCTATTTTTTACATATGATACCATACACATTTAAATGCGCTTTTCTCAAGTCATCCCACCTTCACCTTCTCCCACTGAGTCAAACGTCTGTTCTTTAGATCTTTGTCTCTTCTCCTGGCCTGCGTATAGCCCATCTTTCTAAATTCCAATATGTGAATTAATATACAGTTTTGTCTTTCTCTTTCTTAGTTCCTTCATTCTGTGTAATAGGTTTCATGCTCTTCCCACTCATTAGAACTGACTCAGATGCATGACTTCTTATAACTGAGTAATATTTCATATGTATATGTAGCAAAACTTCCTTAACCATTCATCTGCTGGTGGACCTGTTGGTCACTTTCACATGCTAGGTATTGCAAACAGTGCTTCAATAAACATTGGAGTACTGTGTTTCTTACCATTCTAGTCTCCTTGAAGTTCATGCCTAAGAGTGGGATCGCTGGGTCATATGGCATTTCTCTTTCCAACTTTCTAAGGAGTCTCCATAATGGTTGTACCAGTTTAAATTCCCATCAATAGTGTAAAAATGTTCCCTTTTCTCCACACCCTCTGCAGCAATTATATTGCAGACATCTTAATGATGGCCAATCTGGCCAGTGTGAAATGATACCTAAATGTGGTTTTGATTTGCATTTCTCTTATAATGAGTGATGCTGAGCAACGTTTCTGTGTCTCTTAGTAATCTGTATATCTTCTTTGAAGAGGGCTTTTGCCTGTGTTTTGATTGGTGGTTTGTTTTACTAAGTACTATATGTAGCTGAGTATTGAGATGCATAAGCAGCTTGCATATTTTGGATACTAATTTTTTGTTAGTTATTCAGTTGGTATTCAATTCAGTTCAGTCACAGCTGAAGACATGTGGGACGATCCTGTGACGTATTACCTGAGGAAGGAAGGTTCTGCCATGAGTGGTAACTGACAGAGACACATGTGGGGAGGGTGTCTCAGGTGGGACCTGAAGGGACAGCCGTGTCGTGGCCAGGACACGTCCTTTCCCAAATGGGGATGCTCAGGCTCATGCAAGCTGGCTGCACGGCCACACTTTGGGTCCTGCATGTAGCACATGACCTCCTGAGACTGGGGGCTTTGGAACTCGGTGTGTCCGCGTGAAGCAAGTCTCCCTCAGTGCAATAGTCCTAGGTGATACTATTAGAAACAGGATGAATTAAGTATCTTTGTCAGAATCTTCTTTCCATGTGTCAAGCCATTCCCCAGCCTTCTGTTATTCAATGAGTTTAAGAATGCCTGTGCCTTGCTCTCCCGCCCCTTACCCTGGGAAAGCCTATCATTGAAGGGCGTCCTGTCCAGTGTCCCAGTGCACCTGTGTGCTGACCTTGCGATCTTCTGTGAATTTACACAGTCAACAATCAATGTCTCTTCACAACCACACATGCTGCGCTGGAAGCTGCTTCAGGCTGTCTTCCAAAAATATGGAAATGCTCAGGGACAAGGTGGACAGGGAGCTCCAAGGGCAGGACATGGTGCCTACTGACGCCACCTCCAACAGTGCTGGAAACGGTGTCTTCAGCTCCTGAAACACGTGTGTTCCCTGTATACGTTTGTGTCTCTGTATCAAGCCTGTAATTGTATGCACGTGTAGGCTTGTGTCGCCTGTGTTTATGTGTGTGTGTGTGTGTGTGTGTGTGTGTGTGTGTGTGTGTATCTGGTCCAGGGAAAAAGCAGAGAGGAAGGCAACAAGAGAGGAGATGCCAAGCAACCAGAAGAGGAGACACAAGGCATCACAAGTCTGAGGGTGGTTGCTCACTCTATCTCCGCAGTGCCCCTGTCCAGGATGGGAATGAGGAAAGGATGGCCAGTAATAACACAGGAACTTGGCTCCAGAAATCTGCAATTAAATGAAATATAGAAACACGCTCACCATTTCTACCGTGTTGTAGTACGTGTTTGGTCCAGGAAGAGGAGGTGCATGGTCTCTGGATTCACCCAGGGCAAATCATGTGGTGTGGGGATTTAAAACCACCGCCTGTGGAGCCCACAGTCTGTGCGGACATGACCTGGCATGCGGAATTAATTGGTGGATGCGGATACAGAGGACCTGGGATGGTTGAGGAGGCTAAGGTCTTGTTTGGAAGGAAGAGACCTGAAGGAGAAAGAGACACAGATTGCCTGCTGCCCTGGAGACTTGTTCCACACACATAAAAAGGAGACCCAGGAAGGTCCTGGACCAGTGCTGCCCAGGATCAGCCCATCAGCCAGCACGCTCTCCCCATGAGGGTGGCACACACTGGCACGATGCGACAGGAAATGCAAGACATGCTAAGGTAGGTTGTCCATTCAAAACCACAGGCATCCTAAGAGAGACAAGGTGTGAGCGTGGCATGGCTCCAGGCACTTCCAGTCTCCCTGGTAGTGCAGAAAGGCGAAGAAAGTGCAGGTGTTGGTGTACGTGTGTGCTCCTCTGCCAGGGCGTGCCTATGAGGGAGGGAACAGGCAGGAAGCAAGGATGGTGGGCTCATTGCATGTCCCAAGGGACCTCAGGAGAGTGGGAGACAGGCAAGCCCCTGGGGGTAGTTCGGGGCCTGCTGGTTTTCAGGGTGTAGGGAAAATCCTGCCAAAGATGCCCCATGGCTCATGCTGGAAGCCCTGATGTAAATTCCTTCTTTCATCTGGGCCTTGCCCATGGCTTTTGGGGCCTGAGGGGCAAAGGTGTGTGTCTGCACCTGAGACAGGATTCTAGCAGTCTTACTGGAGCAGGCTGTCTGATGTTTTCATAGGGCGTTTGCACCATTTGAAACTCAGAGGGAAGCTGTGTCCTGGGTGACCGTCTTCGATATCCTTGTGCCCAACCGAGGACTGGCTTCCTAGGCACATGGGCTCTGTAGGTAAGCAGGGATGCCTGACTGTAAGGAGTCCTACCTGGGCCTAATGAGACCAACTGAAAGAGAGTATTTGCATTTAGCAAATCAGTGAGGGTGGGTGGAATCAAACCCCCTTGTTGTTTTTGAGATAGAAAAACTGCTATCTGCCCAAGGGAGGCTTGAGCTGTGGGCCCACTAAGGGCAGGTTTCCCAGGTCATCATCTGTTTGGGGATTCCGTGGGTCAGGGTAGTCATAAACAGAAGGGACTACGTGTGGAAATACCAGCTTATCTTTATCACCTCAGGTTCCACACCTTGCATCAGAAGTGGCCCTTTATCTATGTGCACCTTCCTCACTACATTGTTATTTATTTATTTATTTTTAAAGCTTTATAACTTTTTATTGAAATACAAATATAGAAAAACACATAAATCATGAGTGTACAGTTCAATGGATACTCACAGACTAAACACATCCACGTAATTAGCATCCAAAGCAAGAAACAGAACATCACTGGCAACCCTGATAACTCTCTTGTGTCTCTCCCAATCACCACACTCCAAAGATAACTAGGATATCTGACTTTCAACACATAGATTAGTTTTGTCTCTTTTGGACCTTTACATGAACGGAATCATTGAGGATGTGGAGGTTGTGCCGGATGAGGAGCAGCAACAGGGGTCCTCCCTGGAGCTGCAGGAGAAGATGGTGGAGGAGCAGTGCCAGGAAAGGCCTGGAGGCCCAAGTGAGCTTCCGGCACTAGATGTGATGCAGGCACTGGCAACCCTGCAAGGGGATCTGAGCTCTGAGCCTGAGAAAATCTGCAGGGCCTACGTTTGGTTCATGTGCAAGAACCATGAGAGGAGGAAGCGTGACTTGGCTCAGAAGAATGCCATCATCCAGGGCATCCCTGGTTTCTGGTATCCTTTCTGCTACTCCCTGTGGTCCGCTGCTCAGGAGGAGGGAGAGGTGCAGAGGCAGGAGCAGGAGGAGGGGTGGAGGCAAGGGCGCAAGATGGGTGCTGGTGGACCCTGAAGGAACTGTGGTACTGGGCAGTTGGCAGGCTCCAAAGGCACAGCTGAGTAGGGTCCGGGCAGGGCCACACCTGTAAGTGTCGCAGCCATGACTTTGTGTGTCTACTTCAGGCCTGATCTGAGGAGGAACAGCCTCTAAGTCAGAAAGGACAGAGACAGTACACCAGGGCAGCCTTTGCTGACAGTTATTGTTGTAAAGATGAATGATTCCGAAAATAACTGATATGGGAGTCACATACACACATGCGTGCATGCACACACACACACATACACAAACCCACACACATATGTACACATACACTAGCCAACACCATCCCTTTGTTTTCAGACAAGGTTTGTCACAATGACTGTTAAGTCCTACCAGGTAAGCAGTGACATGCCACTACCCAGCATACACAGGTCTGGGAAATAATAGCTATCAGAAACAGCTCCTGCTTGGGAAATGCAGACCACCTCAGATGCAGAAAACCACCAGGAACACAGAGCCATGAGCTTGTCTGATGGTATAGCAGGGCCTGAGCTCATCAGTAGTGGCTGGGTAAGCAGAAGTGCCCAGCATCCTTGAAGATGCCTGTTCCCATGTCATTCTTCCACCCCAGACTAGGGCTGATGCTCCTGGCTCTTCTTGGCCCAGCATGTGGCATAAATGTCTCCCTGACCTCAAGCAGATTTATGAACCACCCTCAAGTTTCTGTCATGATCAGCGACCAAGATAAAGACTTTCTCAGCTACATGATCGACTTGAATGTCAGGGAGGGAGACTGAGGACAGGTGGGTATGGCACTTGGTGGGGTGTGGGAGGATCATGTTATCCATGTTCCTACACTGTGAGAGTTTGGAGAGGCTTCGTGGAAGCTGTTAATGCCTGCCTGGGAGGCAAGCTGAGGACTCTAGAAGCTTGCACCTTTTCCCTCCTCTCTATCCTAGCAGGTACAGGTGCGAGCCATCCACGGTCATGCAGCAAGCTGATATTTTCCTTTCAGGACTAC
>NW_017212629.1:0-16400 GCF_001704415.2 Capra hircus
GTTGGCCTCAGGAAAGGCCGGTCCACATGCGAGTTGTTCGGGGCCTCTCGGGATTCCTCTCCGTTGATGCCGGGGCCTAAGACCTTGTGTGGAATCGGTTCCGGAACCAGAGGATTTCTCTCCAGTGCTGACATGGATCTTGGGTACTTCTGGAGTCTCCCCAGGGGAGTCAGTCCTCGTCTCGAGTGGGGGCATGCACGTGAGATTTCCTCCCGAGCTGTAGCAGAAGAGTCACGTTTCCCTTTCGCGTGGATAGGGATCTGTGGCTTTCCTCGAAGCTTTCCCACCAGGCTTTTTCCCACAGGGCTGTCCCCTGTGCCACCGTGGTGTGAGTCGATCCTCGGCTTGAATGTCGAGGCAGTGCAGGGCAAAAGGATTCCCAGGAATGGACTGAGACATCTGGGGACTCGGGAATGGTGGCACGATCTGGAGTTCCTCTCGCCTTTCCTGTGGAGAGCGCCTCCTCTTGAGATGCCCCGGGAAAGCCGGGAATTCTTTCCGGACCACACAGGGAAAGGATCCTTGCTCTCGAGCTAGAAGGCGGAAACAGGGCTCCTCTGGATGTGGCGGGACTCCCGTGCTTCCTCTCGAGTGGAGACGGGTATGTCGGGAAACTTCTTGAATTGCAGCAAGGGTGTGAAGGAGCCTCTGGAAGTTCCAGAGGTTAGGTGTGATTAGCCTGGGGACGCCTCAGAGGAAATGGGTCTCATCTCGCCTGGAGGGGAGAACCTCCTGGATTTCCTCGAGTTGCGGCAGGTGCTCTCGACTTCTGACGGGGACCACAGGGACCCGCTCTAATGGCCTCAGGAAAGGCCAGTCCCCTTGCTAGTTTGCTCAGGGCCTCTCGGGATTACTCTCCTGTCGATGCCGGGGCCAAAAGACCTTGTGTGGATTCGGTGCCGAAACCTGAGGATTCCTCTCCAGTGCTGACATGGATCTTGGGGTACTTCTGGAGTCTCCCCAGAGGAGTCAGTCCTCGTCTCGTGTGGGGCATGCACGTGCGCTTTCCTCCCGAGCTGGAGCAGCAGGGTCACGCTTCCCTTCGCGTGTATCAAGGGATCTGTGGCTTTCCCTCGAGGCTTTCCCACGAGGCTTTCCCACAGGGCTGTCCCACGTGTCACCGTAGTGTGAGTCGATCCTCGGTTGAAAGTCGAGGTAGTGCAGGGAAAACAGGTTTCCCTGGAATGGACTGAGACATCTGGGGGACTCTGGAATGGTGGCATGACCCTGGAGTTCCTCTCGCCTTTACTGTGGAGAGCGCCCCTCTTGAGATGCGACGGAAATGCCGGGATTTCTTTCCCGACCACGCAGGGAAAGGATACTACCTCTCGAGCTAGGAGGCGGAAACGGGCTCCTCTGGATGTGGGCGGGACTCTCCTGCTTCCTCTCGAGTGGAGACAGGTATGTCGGGGAACTTCTTGAGTTGCAGCCAGGGTGTAAAGTTCCCTTTGGAAGTTCCAGAGGTTAGGTGTGATTAGCCTCGAGACGCCTCAGCGGAAATGGGCCTCATCTCGCCTGAAGGGGAGAACCTCCTGGATTTTCTATAGTTGCGGCAGGTGCTCTCGACTTACGACGGGGACCTCAGGGACCCGCTCTGGTGGCCTCAGGAAAGGCCAGTCCTCATGCGAGTTGCTCGGGGGGGGATTCCTCTCCGTCGATACCGGGGCCTAAGACCTTGTGTGGAGTCAGTGCCGGAACCTGAGGATTCCTCTCCAATGCTGACATGGATATTGGGTTACTTCTGGAGTCTCCCCAGGGGAGTCAGTCCTCGTCTCGAGTGGGGGCGTGGACGTGCGCTTTCATCCCGAACTGCAGCAGCAGTGTCACGCTTCCCTTCGCATGGATCAAGGGTCTGTGGCTTTCCCTCGAGGCTTTCCCACGAGGCTTTCCCACGAGGCTTTCCCACAGGGGCTGTCCCACGTGCCACCGTGGGTGTGAGTCGATTCCCTCGCTTGAAAGTCGAGCAGTGCAGGCAGGGAAACAGGCTTCCCTGGAATGGACTGAGACATCTGGGGAATCTGGGCATGGTGGAACGACCCTGGAGTTCCTCTCGCCTTTCCTGTCGAGAGCGCCCCTCCTCAGATGCGACGGGAAGGGCGTTAATTCTTTCCGGACCACGCAGGGAAAGGATCCCTCCTCTCGAGCTAGGAGGCGGAAACGGGGCTCCTCTGGATGTGGGCGGGACTCTTGTGCTTCCTCTATAGAGGAGACGGGTATGTTGGGGAACTTCTTGAGTTGCAGCAAGGATGTGAAGTACATTTTGGAAGTGTCAGAGTTTAGGTGTGATTAGCCTGGGGACGCCTCAGAGGAAATGGGCCTCATCTCGCCTGGAGGGGAGAACCTCCTGGATTTTCTTGTGTTGAGGCAGGTGCTCTCGACTTACGACGGGGACCGCAGGGACCCGCTCTGGTGGCCTCAGGAAAGGCCAGTCCCCATGCGAGTTGCTCGGGCCTCTCGGGATTCCTCTCCCGTCGATACGGGGGCCTAAGACCTTGTGTGGAGTCATTGCCGAAACCTGAGGATTCCTCTCCAGTGCTGACATGGATCTTGGGGTAGCTTCTGGGAGTCTCCCAGAGGAGTCAGTCCTAGTCTCCGTGTGGGGGCATGCACGTGCGCTTTCCATCCCGAGCTGGAGCAGCAGAGTCACGCTTCCCTTAGCGTGTATCAAGGGATCTGTGGCTTTCCCTCGAGCGGCTTTCCCCACGAGACTTTCCGCACAGGGCTGACCCACGGTGTTACCGTAAGTGTGAGTCTATCCTCGGCTTGAAAGTCGAGGGTAGTGCAGGGAAAACAGGTTTCCCTGGAATGGACTGAGACATCTGGGGTACTCTGGGAATGGTGGCATGACCCCTGGAGTTCCTCTCGCCTTTACTGTGGGAGAGCGCCCTCTCTTGAGATGCGACGGGAACACCGGGATTTCTTTCCCGACCACGCCGGAAAGGATCCCTCCTCTCGAGCTAGGAGGCGGAAACGGGGCTCCTCTGGATGTGGGCGGGACTCTCCTGCTTCCTCTCGAGTGGAGACAGGTATGTCGGGGAACTTCTTGAGTTGCAGCCAGGGTGTAAAGTTCCCTTTGGAAGTTCCAGAGGTTAGGTGTGATTAGCCTCGAGACGCCTCAGCGGAAATGGGCCTCATCTCGCCTGAAGGGGAGAACCTCCTGGACTTTCTATAGTTGCGGCAGGTGCTCTCGACTTACGACGGGACTCAGGGACTCGCTCTGGTGGCCTCAGGAAAGGCCAGTCCCCATGCGAGTTGCTCGCTGGCCTCTTGGGATTCCTCTCCCGTCGATGCCGGGCCTAAGACCTTGTGTGGAGTCGGTGCCGGAACCTGAGGATTCCTCTCCAGTGCTGACATGGATATTGGGGTACTTCTGGAGTCTCCCCAGTGGAGTCAGTCCTCGTCTCGAGTGGGGGCATGCACGTGCGCTTTCCCCGAGCTGCAGCAGCAGTGTCACGCTTCCCTTCGCGTGGATCAAGGGATCTGTGGCTTTCCCTCGAGGCTTTCCTCGAGGCTTTCCCTCGAGGCTTTCCCACGAGGGATTTCCCACGAGGCTTTCCCACGAGGCTTTCTCACAGGGCTGTCCACGTGCCACCGTGGTGTGAGTCGATCCTGGGCTTGAAAGTCGAGGCAGTGCAGGAAAACAGGTTTCCCTGGAATGGACTGAGACATCTGGGGGACTCTGGGAATGGTGGCACGACCCTGGAGTTCCTCTGGCCTTTCCTGTGGAGAGCGCCTCCTCTTGAGATGCGCGGGAACGCCGGGCATTCTTTCCCGACCACGCAGGGAAAGGATCCCTCCTCTCGACTAGGAGGCGGAAACGGGGCTCCTCTGGATGTGGGCGGGACTCTCGTGCTTCCTCTCAACTGGAGACGGGTATGTCGGGGAACTTCTTGAGTTGCAGCAAGGGTGTGAAGGATCCTTTGGAAGTTCCAGAAGTTAGATATGATTAGCCTCGAGATGCCTCAGGGGAAATGGGCCTCATCTCGCCTGGAGGGGAGAACCTCCTGGATTTTCTCGAGTTGCGGCAGGTGCTCTCGACTTACGATGGGGACCTCAGGGACCCGCTCTGGTGGCCTCAGGAAAGGCCAGTCCCCATTCGAGTTGCTCGGGGGCCTCTCGGATTCCTCTCCTGTCGATGCTGATGCCTAAGATCTTGTGCGGAGTCAGTGCCGGAACCTGAGGATTCCTCTCCAGTGCTGACATGGATCTTGGGGTACTTCTGGAGTCTACCAGGGGAGTCAGTCCCCGTCTCGAGTGGGGGCATGCACGTGTGCTTTCCTCCCGAGCTGTAGCAGCAGTGTCCTGCTTCCCTTCGCGTGAATCAAGGGAACAGTGGCTTTCCCTCGAGGCTTTCCCTAGAGGTTTTCCCCACCAGGCTTTCCCACCAGGCTTTCCCACGAGGCTTTACCACAGCGCTGTCCACTGACCACCATGGTGTAAGTCGATCCTCGGCTTGAAAATTGAGGCAGTGCAGAGAAAACAGGCTTCCCTGGATTGGCCTGAGACATCTGGGGGACTCTGGGAATGGTGGAACGACCCTGGAATTCCTCACGCCTTTCCTGTGGAAAGCCTCCCCTCTTGAGATGCGACGGGAACGCCGGGAATTCTTTCCCGACCATGCAGGGAAAGGATCCCTCCTCTCGTGCTATGAGGCGGAAACGGGGCTCCTCTGGATGTGGGCGGGACTCTCGTGCTTCCTCTCGAGTGGAGACGGGTATGTCGGGGAACTTCTTGAGTTGCAGCAAGGATGTGAAGGACGTTTTGGTAGTTCCAGAGGTTAGGTGTGATTAGTCTGGGGACGCCTCAGAGGAAACGGGCCTCATCTCGCCTGGAGGGGAGAACCTCCTGGATTTTCTCGAGTTGTTGCAGGTGCTCTCGACTTACCACGGGGAACTCAGGGACCCGATCTGCTGGCCTCAGGAAAGTCTAGTCCCCATGCGAGTTGCTTGGAGACCTCTCGGGATTCCTCTCCCGACGATGCTTGGACCTAAGACCTTTTGTGGAGTTGATGCCGGAAGATGAGGATTCCTCTCCACTGCTGACATGGATCTTGGGGTACTTCTGGAGTCTCCCCAGGGGAGTCAGTCTCGTCTCGAGTGGGGGCCTGCACGTGCGCTTTCCTCCCGAGCTGTAGCAGCAGTGTCACACTTCCCTTCGGGTTGATCAAAGCAACTGTGGCTTTCCCTCGAGGCTTTTCCAAGAGGCTTTCCCTCGAGGCTTTCCCACAGGGCTGTCCCACGTGCCACCGTGGTGTGTGTCGATCCTGGGCTTGAAAGTCGAGGCAGTGCAGGGAAAACAGGTTTCCCTGAAATGGACGCAGACATCTGGGGGACTCTGGGAATGGTGGCACGACCCTGGAGTTCCGCTCGCCTTTCCTGTGGAGAGTGGCCTCCTCTTGAGATGCGACGGGAACGCCGAGAATTCTATCCCGACCAATTAGGGAAAGGATCCCTCCTCTCGAGCTAGGAGGCGGAAACGGGGCTCCTCTGGATTGGGCGGGACTCTCGTGCTTCCTCTTGAGTGGAGACGGGTATGTCGGGGAACTTCTTCAGTTGCAGCAAGGGTGTGAAGGACCCTTTGGAAATTCAAGAGGTTAGGTGTGATTAGCCTCGAGTCGCCTCAGCAGAAATGGGCCGAATCTCGCCTGGAAGGGAGAACCTCCTGGATTTTCTCGAGTTGCGGCAGGTGCTCTCGACTTACGACGGGGACCTCAGGGACCCGCTCTGGTGGCCTCAGGAAAGGCCAGTCCCCATGCGAGTTGCTCGGGGGCCTCTCGGGATTCCTCTCCCTTCGATGCCGGGCCCTAAGACCTTGTTTGGAGTCGGTGCCGGAACCTGAGGATTCCTCTCCAGTGCTGACATAGATCCTGGGGTACTTCTGGAGTCTCCCCAGGGGAGTCAGTCCACGTCTCGAGTGGGAGCATGCACGTGCCCTTTCCTCCCGAGCTGTAGCAGCAGTGTCACCCTTCCCTTTGCGTGGATCAAGGGATCTGTGGCTTTTCCTCGAGGCTTTCCCACGAGGCTTTCCCACGAGGCTTTCCCACAGGGCTGTCCCACGTGCCACCGTGGTGTGAGTCGATCCTCGGCTTGAAAGTCGAGGCAGTGCAGGGAAAACAGGTTTCCCTGGAATGGACTGAGACATCTGGGGGACTCTGGGAATGGTGGCACGACCCTGGAGTTCCTCTCGCCTTTCCTGTGGACAGCGCCTCCTCTTGAGATGCGACGGGAACGCAGGGAATTCTTTCCCGACCATGCAGGAAAAGGATCCCTCCTCTCGAACTTGGAGGCTGAAACGGGGCTCCTCTGGATGTGGCCGGGACTCTCGTGCTTCCTCTCGAGTGGAGACTGGTATGTTGGGGAACTTCTTGAGTTGCAGCAAGGGTGTGAAGGATCCTTTGGAATTCCAGAGGTTAGGTGTGTTTAGAGTCGAGACGCCTTAGCGAAAATGGGCCTCATCTCCCCTGGAGGGGAGTATCTCCTGGATTTTTTCGAGTTGTGGTACGTGCTCTCGCCTTACGACGGGGACCACTTGGACCCGCTCTGGTGGCCTCAGGAAAGGCCAGTCCCCATGCGAGTTGCTCGGGGGCCTCTCGGGATTCCTCTCCCGTCGATGCCAGGGCCTAAGACCTTGTGTGGAGTCAGTCCCTGCCGGGGTCCAGCCCCGGTGTATCCAGGGAATTCGAAGGGTGGACGGCGTTGGCGTGGAAAGACTTGTTTGTTTATTAATGTAAGATTAGATTAAGAAACTATAGTGTAGTAAGAAGATTAAGTGGAGGAAGAGTGCTGAATAGCTTGGTTTATGCGGAAGGCCAATAAAACTCCAGACAAGGAATTTGCACCATCTACGTTGGGCCACCGGCGCCCGCTTGAATATCTAAGGGTGCCTCGCCTTAAGCTCCCTTTCGTGCGGGTCTTAACAGCCGGGGCAAGTAAGTAGACCTGGCGAGCCTCTGCGCCCCAGATGGAGATTCAGCCTGAAGTTAAAGTAAAGAGCAGAGAGAGGGAAGGGGAGAGAAGAAGAGAGAGAGAGAGACATGGGGGGAGCCAGAGTCCCAAGAAACCAGGCCGAGAGACTAGTTCGAGAAACTGGCCCCCATCCTTTATTGTTCAGAAGGCCTTTTATACTTTTGATAAATCACCGAGATCAATGGGTAACACAAAATTATGTAGCGTTCGCAACCCAGATTCTTTCCGTATATCATTTTGTATACAAAAGGTCTCAGGTGATTTACATTATCTTTTGGCCAAGAGGCTTGTTAACAATTTTTGGCTCTCTTCCTTAATGAATGTTAAGTTTGTTTCCCCTGAAGTGTTTTTTTTTTTAATCTGCATCTCCTTAAAGCATTAAAGTTACATCTCTATAGAACAAAGGTGCAGTGGGATATAACAAAGAAGGTACTTAACTCAAAGATCTAATGTTGCTAATAGCAGGTCTACTACTTGTTTTTCTATATACCAACTATATCTAAAAATAAAGGATATGAAAATTTGGCAGCAAGCATTGACCCCAAAAATGAAACCTTTAATCAGTCCTATTCTAAAGATTTTGACTCCTCGGAAGCTCCTACATTCCTAGGATGTTTTAAGCTTCCTGTGCCTCCTGCGGTCAGGAGGCCTCAAACAATAACATGTGCAGCTGTACGAGTCCTGCAGGCAGGCTAGAAAGCCATCGGAGGGGTTTTTGTATTGAAACACTCTTTCAAATGCAGAAGACTAAAGCCCTGATTTGACTTTTTCCAGAAAATGTCAGAAGAGTGGAAAAGCAGAGCACAAAAGCCGGCAGATTTTTGTTGGGGTACGTGCTTAGGAATTTGCAGAGGGGTCCCTGAAGTCTGAGCACGCCTTGCGTATATCAGCTTCCTTCCTCATGACCTTGTCACGGGCAGGATTCCTCACACTGGCTCCCAGCAGGTGCCGGAACCTGAGGATTCCTCTCCAGTGCTGACATGGATATTGGGGTATTTCTGGAGTCTCCCCAGGGGAGTCAATCCTCGTCTCGAGTGGGGGCATGAACGTGCGCTTTCCTCTCTAGCTGTAGCAGCAGAGTCACGATTCCCTTCACGTGGATCAAGGGATCTGTGGCATTCCCTCGAGGCTTTCCCACGAGGCTTTCCCACGAGGCTTTCCCACAGGGCTGTCCCACATGCCACCGTGGTTTGAGTCGATCCTCGGCTTGAAAGTCGAGGCAGTGCAGGGAAAACAGGTTCCCTGGAATGGACGGAGACATCTGGGGGACTCTGGGAATGGTGGCACGACCCTGGAGTTCCTCTCGCCTTTCTTGCGGAGAGCGCCTCCTCTTGAGATGCGACGGGAACGCCGGAAAATTCTTTCCCGACCACGAGGGATAGGATACCTCCTCTCGAGCTAGGAGGCGGAAAAGGGGCTCCTCTGGATGTGGGCGGGACTCTCGTGCTTCCTCTCGAGTGGAGACGGGTATGTCGGGGAACTTCTTGAGTTGCACCAAGGGTGTGAAGGACCCTTTGGAAGTTCCAGAGGTTAGGTGTGATTAGCCTCGAGTCGCCTCAGTGGAAATGGGCCTCATCTCTCCTGGAGGGGAGAACCTCCTGGATTTTCTCGAGTTGTGGCAGGTGCTCTCGACTTACGACGGGAACCTCAGAGACCCGCTCTGGTGGCCTCAGGAAAGGCCAGTCCCCATGCGAGTTGCTCAGGGCCCTCTCGGGGTTCCTCTCCCGTCGATGCCAGGGCCTAAGACCTTGTGTGGAGTCGGTGCCGGAACCTGAGGATTCCTTTGCAGTGCTGACAAGGATCTTGGGGTACTTCTTGAGTCTCCCCAGGGGAGTCAGTCCTCGTCTCGAGTGGGGGCATGCACGTGCGCTTTCCTCCCGAGCTGTAGCAGCAGTGTCACTCTTCCCTTCTCGTGGATCAAGGTATCTGCGGCTTTCCCTAGAGGCTTTCCCACGAGTCTTTTCCACGAGGCTTTCCCACGAGATCTTTCCCAAAGGGCTGTCCCACCTGCCACCGTGGTGTGAGTCGATCCTAGGCTAGAAACTCGAGGCAGTACAGGGGAAACAGGTTTCCATGGAATGGACTGAGACATCTGGGGGACTCTGGGAATGAGTGCAAGAATCTGGAGTTGCTCTCGCCTTTCCTGTGGAGAGCGCCTCCTCTTGAGATGAGACGGGAAATCCGGGAATACTTGACCGACCACTCAGGGAAAGGATCCCTCCTCTCGAGCTAGGAGGCAGTAACGGGGCTCCTCTGGATGTGGGCGGGACTATCGGGCTTCCTCTCGACTGGAGAAGGCTATGTGGGGGAGCTTCTTGAGTTGCAGCAAGGGTGTGAAGGACCCTTTGGAAGTTCCAGAGGTTAGGTGTGATTAGCCTCGAGATGCCTCAGCGGTAATGGGCCTCATGTCGCCTGGAAGGGGAGAACCTCCTGGATTTTCTCGAGTTGCGGAAGGTGCCCTCGACTTACGACGGGGACCACAGGGACCGCTCTTGGTGGCCTCAGGAAAGGCCAGTCCCCATGCGAGTTGCTCGGGGGCTTCTCGGGATTCCTCTCCCGTCTATGCCGGGGCCTAAGACCTTATGTGGAGTCGGTGCCAGAACCTGAGGATTCCTCTCCAGTGCTGACATGGACCTTGGGGTACTTCTGAGATCTCCCCGGGGGAGTCAGTCCTCGTCTCGAGGGGAGGCATGCACGTGTGCTTTCCTCCCGAGCTGTAGCAGCAATGTCACGCATCCCTTCACGTGGATCAAGGGATCTGTGGCTTTCCCTCGAGGCTTTCACACGAGGCTTCCCCAAGAGGCTTTCCCACAGGGCTGTCCCACGTGCCACCGTGGTGTGAGTCGATCCTCGGCTAGAAAGTCGAGGCAGTGCAGGGAAACAGGTTTCCCTGGAATGGACTGAGACATCTGGGGGACTCTGCGAATGGTGGCACGACACTGGAGTTCCTCTTGCCTTTCCTGTGGAGAGCGCCTCCTCTTGAATTGCGACGGGAACGCCGGGAATTCTTTCCAGACAACGCACGGAAAGGATCCCACCTCTGTAGCTGAGAGGCAGAAATGGGGCTCTTCTGGATGTGGGCGGTACTCTCGAGCTTCCTCTCGAGTGGAGACGGGTATGTTGGGGAACTTCTTGAGTTACAGCAAGGGTGTGAAGGACCCTTTGGAAGTTCCAGAGGTTAGGTGTGATTAGCCTCAAGACGCCTCAGCGGAAATGGGCCTCATCTTGCCTGGAGGGGAGAACCTCCTGGATTTTCTCGAGTTGCGGCAGGTGCTCTTGACTTATGACGGGGACCTCAGGGACCCGCTCTGGTGGCCTCAGGAAAGGCCAGTCCCCATGCGAGTTGCTCGAGTTCCTCTCGGGATTCCTTTCAGGTCGATGCCGGGGCCTAAGACCTTGTGTGTTGTTGGTGCCGGAACCTGAGGATTCCTCTGCAGTGCTGATATGGATCTTGGGGTACTTCTGAAGTCTCCCCAGGGGAGTCAGTCCTCGTCTCGAGTGGGGGCATGCACGTGCGCTTTCCTCCCGAGCTGTAGCAGCATTGTCACGCTTCCCTTCGCGTGGATCAAGGGATCTGTGACTTTCCCTCGAGGCTTTCACACGAGGCTTTCCCCCGGGGATTTCCCACAAGGCTTTCCCACAGGGATGTCCCACGTGCCACCGTGGTGTGAGTCGATCCTCGGCTTGAAAGTCGAGGCAGTGCAGGGAAAACAGTTTTACCTGGAATGGAATGAGACTTCGGGGGAATCTGGGAATGGTGGCAAGACCCTAGAGTTCCTCTCGCCTTTCTGTGGTAGCCCCTTCTCTTGAGATGCGTCGGGAATGCAGGGAATTCTTTCCCGACCACGCAGGGAAAGGATCCCTCCTCTCGAGCTAGGAGGCGGAATCGGTGCTCCTCTGGATGTGGGCAGGACTCTCGTGCTTCCTCTCGAGTGGAGACGGGGATGTCGGGGGACTTCTTGAGTTGCAGCAAGGGTGTGAAGGACCCTTTGGAAGTTCCAGAGGCTAGGTGTGATTAGCCTTGAGACGACTCATTGGAAATGGGCCTCATCTGGCCTGGAGGGGAGAACCTCCTGGGTTTTCTTGAGTTGCGGCTGGTGCTCTCGACTGACGATCGGGGACATCTGCGACCCGCTCTGGTGGCCTCAGGAAAGGCCAGTCCCCATGCGTGTTGCTCGGGGCCTCTCGGGATTCCTCTCCCGTCGATGCCGGGGCCTAAGACCTTGTGTGGAGTCGGTGCCGGACCCTGAGGATTCCTCTCCAGTGCTGACATGGATCTTGGGGTACTTCTGAGGTCTCCCCAGGGGAGTCAGTCCTCGTCTCGAGGGGAGGCATGCACGTGCGATTTCCTCCCGAGCTGTAGCAGCAGTGTCACACTTCCCTTCGCGTGGATCAAGGGATCTGTTGCTTTCCCTCGAGGCTTTCACACGAGGCTTTCCAAGAGGCTTTCCCACAGGGCTGTCCCACGTGCCACCATGGTGTGAGTCGATCCTCGGCTAGAAAGTCGAGGCAGTGCAGGGAAACAGGTTTCCCTGGAATGGACTGAGACATCTGGGGGACTCTGCGAATGGTGGCACGACACTGGAGTTCCTCTCGCCTTTCCTGTGGAGAGCGCCTCCTCTTGAATTGCGACGGGAACGCGGGGAATTCTTTCCAGACCAGGCACGGAATGGATCCCTCCTCTGGAGCTATGAGGCAGAAATGGGGCTCCTCTGGATGTGGGCGGGACTATCGGGCTTCCTCTCGAGTGGAGACGGGTATGTCGGGGAACTTCTTGAGTTGCAGCAAGGGTGTGAAGATCCTTGGAAGTTCCAGAGGTTAGTTGTGATTAGCCTCGAGACGCCTCAGCGGAAATGGGCCTCATCTCGCCTGGAGGGGAGAACCTCCAGGATTTTCTCGAGTTGTGGCAGTTGCTCTCGACTTACGATGGGGACCACAGGGACCCGCTCTGGTGGTCTCAGGAAAGGCCAGTCCCCACGTGAGTTGCTCGGGGCCTCTCGGGATTCCTCTGCCGTCGCTGCCGGGGCCTAAGATCTTGCGTAGAGTCGGTGCCGGAACCTGAGGATTCCTCTCCAGTGCTGACATGGACCTTGGGGTACTTCTGGAGTCTCCCCAGGGGAGTCAGTCCTCCTCAGAGTGGGGGCATGCACGTGCACTTTCCTCCCGAGCTGTAGCAGCAGTGTAACGCTTCCCTTCCCGTGGAACAAGGGATCTGTGGCATTCCCTCGTGGCTTTACCACGAGGCTTTCCCACGAGGCTTTCCCACAGGGCTGTCCCACGTTCCACCGTGGTGTGAGTCGATCCTCGGCTTTAAAGTCGAAGCAGTGCAGGGAAAACAGGTTTCCCTGGAATGGACTGACACATCTGGGGGTCTCTGGGAATTGTGGCAGGACAATGGAGTTCCTCTCACCTTTCTTGTGGAGAGCGCCTCCTCTTGAGATGCGACGGGAATGCCGGGAATTCTTTCCCGACCACGCAGGGAAAGGATCCCTCCTCTCGAGCTAGCAGGCGGAAACGGGGCGACTCTGGATATGGGCGGGACTCTCGGATTCCTCTTGAGTGGAGACGGGTATGTCGGGGAACTTCTTGAGTTGCAGCAATAGTGTGAAGGACCCTTTGGAAGTCCCAGAGTTAAAGTGTGATTACCCCTAGTTGCCTCAGCCGAAATGGGCCTCATCTCGCCTGGAGGGGAGAACCTCCTGGATTTTCTCGAGTTGTGGCAGGTGCTCTCAACTTACGATGGGGACCTCAGGGATCCGCTCTGGTGGCCTCAGGAAAGGCCAGTTCCCCATGCGAGTTGTTCGGGGGCCTCTCGGGGCCTCTCCGGTTTCCTCTCCCGTCGATGCTGGGGCCTAAAACCTTGTGTGGAGTCAGTGCCGGAACCTGAGGATTCCTCTCCAGTGCTGACATGGATCTTGGGGTACTTCTGGATTCTCCCCAGGGGAGTCAGTCCTCGTCTCGAGTGGGGGCATGCACGTGCGCTTTCCTCCCGAGCTGAGGCAGCAGTGTCACGCTTCCCTTCGCGTGGATCAAGGGATAAGGGGCTTTCCCTCAAGGCTTTGCCACGAGGCTTTCCCACGAGGCTTTCCCACAGGGCTGTCCCACGTGCCACCGTGGTGTGAGTCGATCCTCGGCTTGAAAGTCGAGGCAGTGCAGTGAAAACAGGTTTCCCGGGAATGGACTGACACATCTGGGGGACTCTTGGAATGTGGCACGACCCTGGAGTTCCTCTCGCCTTTCCTGTGGAGAGCGCCTCCACTTGAGATGCGACGGGAACGCTGGGAAATCTTTCCCGACCACGCAGGGAAAGGATCCCTCCTCTCGAGCTAGGAAGCGGAAACGAGGCTCCTCTGGATGTGGGCGGGACTCTCGTGCTTCCTCTTGAGTGGAGTCGGGTATGTCGGGGAACTCCTTGAGTTGCAGCAAGGGTGTGAAGGACCCTTTGGAAGTTCCAGTGGTTAGGTGTGATTAGCCTCGTGACGCCTCAGCGGAAATGGGCCTCATCTCGCCTGGAGGGGAGAACCTCCTGGATTTTCTCGAGTTGCGGCAGGTGCTCTCGACTTACGACGGGGACCTCAGGGACCCGCTCTGGTGGCCTCAGGAAAGGACAGTCCCCTTGCGAGTTGCTCGGGGCTTCTCGGGGCCTCTCGGGTTTCCTCTCCCGTCGATTCTGGGGCCTAAAATCTTTTTTGGAGTCAGTGCCGGAACCTGAGGATTCCTCTCCAGTGCTGACATGGATCTTGGGGTACTTCTGGTGTCTCCACAGGGGAGTCAGTCCTCGTCTCGAGTGGGGGCATGCACGTGCGCATTCCTCCCGAGCTGTAGCAGCAGTGTCACACTTCCCTTCGCGTGGGTCAAGGGATCAGGGGCTTTCCCTCGAGCCTTTCCCTCGAGGCTTTCCCACGAGGCTTTCCCACAGGGCTGTCCCACGTGCCACCATGGTGTGAGTCGATCCTCGGCTTGAAAGTCGAGGCAGTGCAGGGAAAACAGGTTTCCCTGGAATGGACTGACACATCTGGGGGTCTCTGGGAATGTGGCACAACCCAGGAGTTGCTCTCGCCTTTCCTGTGGAGAGCGCCTCCACTTGAGATGTGTTGGGAACGCCGGGAATTCTTTCCCGACCACGCAGGGAAAGGATCCCTCCTCTCGAGCTAGGAGGCGGAAACGGGGCTCCTCTGGATGTGGGCCGGACTCTCGTGCTTCCTCTCGAGTGGAGTCGGGTATGTTGGGGAACTTCTTGAGTTGCAGCAAGGGTGTGAAGAACCCTTTGGAAGTTCCAGAGATTAGGTGTGATTAGCCTCGAGACACCTCAGCGGAAATGGGCTTCATCTCGCCTGGAGGGGAGAACCTCCTGGATTTTCTCGAGTTGCGGCAGGTGCTCTCGACTTACGACGGGGACCTCAGGGACCCGCTCTGGTGGCCTCAGGAAAGGCCAGTCCCCATGCGAGTTGCTCGGGGGCCTCTCGGGGGCCTCTCGGGTTTCCTCTCCCGTCGATGCTGGGGCCTAAGACCTTGTGTGGAGTCAGTGCCGGAACCTGAGGATTCCTCTCCAGTGCTGACATGGATCTTTGGGTACTTCTGGATTCTCCCCAGGGAAGTCAATCCTCGTCTCGAGTGGGGGCATGCACGTGCCCTTTCCTCCCGAGCTGTAGCAGCAGTGTCACGCTTCCCTTCCCGTGGAACGAGGGATCTGGGGCATTCCATCGAGGCTTTTCCACAAGGCTTTCCCACGAGGCTTTCCCACAGGGCTGTCCCACGTGCCACCAGTGGTGTGAGTCGATCCTCGGCTTGAAAGTCGAGGCAGTGCAGGGAAAACTGGTTTCCCTGGAATGGACTGAGGCATCTGAGGGACTCTGGGAATGGTGGCACGACGCTGGAGTTACTCTCGCCTTTCCTGTGGAGAGCACCTCCCCTTGAGATGCGACGGGAATGCCAGGTATTCTTTCCCGAGACGAAGGGAAAGGATCCCTCCTCCCGAGCTAGGAGGCGGAAAAGGGGCTCCTATGGTTTTGGGCGGGACTCTCGTGCTTCCTCTCAAGTGGAGACGGGTATGTCGGGGAACTTCTTGAACTGCAGCAAGGGTGGAAGGACCCTGTGGAAATTCCAGAGGTTAGGTGTGATTAGCCTCGGAGATGCCTCAGTGGAAATGGGCCTCATCTTGATTGGAGGGGAGAACCTCCTGGATTTTCTCGAGTTGCGGACAGGTGCTCTCGACTTACGACGGGGACCTCAGAGACCTCCTCTGGTGGCCTCAGGAAAGGCCTGTCCACTTACGAGTTGCGCGGGAGCCTCGCGGGGTTCCTCTCCCGTCGATGCCAGGGCCTAAGACCTTGTGTGGAGTCGTGCCGGAACCTGAGGATTCCTCTCCAGTGCTGACATGGATCTTGGGGTACTTCTGGAGTCTCCCCAGGGGAGTCAGTCCTCCTCAGAAGTGGGGGCATGCACGTGCACTTTCCTCCCGAGCTGTAGCAGCAGTGTCACGCTTCCCTTCGCGTGGATCAAGGGATCTGTGGCTTTCCCTCGAGGGCTTTCCCACGAGGCTTTCCCACGAATCTTTCCCACAGGGCTCTCCCACGTTGCCACCTGTGCTGTGAGTCGATCCTCGGCTTGAAAGTCGAGGCAGTGCAGGGAAAACAGGTTTCCCTGGAATGGACTGAAACATCTGGGGTTCTGGGAATGGTAGCACGACCCTGGAGTTCCTCTCGCCTTTCCTTTGGTGAGCGCCTCCTTTGAGATGCGACGGGAACGCCGGGATTCGTTCCCGACCACGCAGGGGAAGTATCCCTCTCTCGATCTAGGAGGCGGAAAAGGGGCTCCTTTGGATGTGGGCGGACTCTCGTGCTTCCTCTCGAGTGGAGACGGGTATGTCGGGGAACTTCTTGAGTTGCAGCAAGGGTGTGAAGGACCCTTTGGAAGTTCCAGAGGTTAGGTGTGATTAGCCTCGAGACGCCTCAGCGGAAACGGGCCTCATCTCGCCTGGAGGGGAGAACCTCCTGGAATTTCTCGAGTTGCGGCAGGTGCTCTCGACTTACGACGAGGGCCTCAGGGACCCGCTCTGGTAGCCTCAGGAAAGGCCAGTCCCCATGCAAGTTCTTGGGGCCTCTCGGCGATTCCTCTCTCTCGATGCGGGTTAAGACCTTGTGTGGACTCAGTGCCAGAACCTGAGGATTCCTCTCCAGTGCCGACATGGATCTTGGGGTACTTGTGGAGTATCCCAGGGGAGTCAGTCCTCGTCTCGAGAGGGGGCATGCACGTGCGATTTCCGCCCGAGCTGTAGCAGCAGTGTCAGGCCTTCCCTTCCCGAGGATCAAGGGATTTGTGTTCTTTCCCTCGAGGCTTTCCCAAGAGGCTTTCCCACGAGGCTTTCCCACAGGGCTGTCCACGTGCCACCGTGGTGTGAGTCGATCCTCGGCTTGAAAGTCGAGGCAGTGCAGG